>NW_026096067.1:675346-818391 GCF_023614345.1 Adelges cooleyi
GCTTACTCGGATACATTCACTTTTAAATAGACCCGTTGATGCTAATTTGTAAACTGCTTATTAGGAAATATTACATTTTTTTTTATTTAAGTTTTTTCCTTCTGGGGTAATATCGGCAAGGAATCATCCAAAAACGGTTCTGTTATTTTTTTTTTTTTATGTTTAAAAAAGTCATTCTCTAAATCGACTACTATGAATATTACAATGTTTTTACCGATGGGAAGCACAAACAATCACACAAGTCTTTTATATTAATATAGTATCATAGTTTTTTTGTACCACGCAATCTTGTACGGTACCATTGTATGCCAAACTTTCGGAGTCTACAAAATCTTTGACGACGCTTATAACTTCTTCCATTGTGTATTCATGGAGTAAACTATCAACATATTCTGAAATTACAATATATAATTTTTTTTTCAATAACCTTTAAAGAAATAAATTGAATATTTAAAAAATGTCTCTTCGATAGTTTTTGAACATTTTACTCAACATGTTTATTGAATTTACCTTTTGATTCCAGCAGCAACTCATCCTTACCAGGGAACTCTATGGATAATTTTAATTTAGCGACTACTTTAATTAATACATCTTTTAATCCTTCATAGCCTGTGCCATCTTGGCCAACATTTTCCCTGACTATATTTCTTATTATTTCCTATTGTTTCAAAATAAGAATGTATATTAGTATAATTTACCTGTAAAACTTAGCCTTCGTTAGCGAAATAAAAACGATAAACTGACAGTCATATTATGCGGATTATCATTATTAGGAATAATTGTTAGTAAGTGAACAGTAAAAAGACTCTTTGATACGAAAATGGAGGCGATAAAATCTTGATGTTTTCTATTAATCATAAATGTTTATTGTTCAATATACTTACACGTTGTTCTGGAGTAGGCTGTGCACCCTGACATTCCAATAAGTACAATGCCAAGCTGAAAAACAGTATCATAGTTTTCGAATACATTTTTATTTTTCAAATAATAGGTAACCTACTAGAGTACTTGTTTTAGAAAAAAAAGGCTTGAAGAATGAAAACAGTTCCAAGTTTTGCAACACAAAAGGGACAACGTATACTAATGGCTAACTGTTAAACACGTAGTCGTTTTCTGTAGGTGTTCAGTACGCGGGATTTATGAAATATATTATATTTTGTTTTTGCCAATAGTCAAATGATAGAGCAGTTGAAAACAACGTATTATTACATCTGTGTATACAAATCCTAGTACTATATATCTGTTTTGTCGGCTTACGATTTAATACTAGTGTAACCATCGATTTTCCAAGCTCTTAGAAAAAGCTTACACACTAACACACACACATAAAAAACCGAATTCGAGCGAAACGGTGTTATAAGTTGAAAATTATTTAAAAGCAGTGGATTTAAAAAAAAATCGGGTTGTTACTTTGTGAAAAAAACCCAAATTAGATTTGTAAATTGTCAATCTAGTAAAATAGAAGTATAATAGAGGTTTGAAAGAATAATATAGTCTATGAAGTATAAATAGTTAGTAAGAGCTTGCTCTAATGGAAGTATATAATACATAAATATTAATTTTATTGAGAATAAGCGATTATAAATTAAACTATAAAGTACAAACGATTGAAATATTATTCGTTGACTATTCCAACTAAATTAACAAATACATGACACTGTATATGGGCTATTTGGCCCACAATTTTTTTGCAAAAAAATAAAAACTGGTACAGTGGGGTCGGGGCATAGTTTTACTGTTTTTTTTTTCATGGTCGCTATCTGTATTTAACCAATGTGACTACGGAGACTCTGGTAACACATCACTTTTCAATAAAAACGAGAAAGCATAGAACAAGACTTAAATATTTATTCTAAAGAATTTCTCGATATAAGTACTTTCCATAAACTGTACAGGTCATCTAGAAAGCAACTTTTGCCATATTTTAATGTCAGTTTGATTTTATTTTGTATAATTATGTTTTGTCAAAAGAAAAACAACTCCAAATTATCCTATTTGTTGTCTACTGTCACACCGTCCCCTAAAACCCTTTCGGTAAACCTTGGCCAGACTGCAAACGGAATCGGCGAGTCATTGTACTTTGTTCTGATCTGTTCTGCGCAATAGCAGCTGCTCCCCTAGTGGGTATGTACCTATTATAATAAATCTCCCTTGTGGTGGCGATCAATGAAGCTGTTCGAGGGTAGAGGGTTCAGCTACATACATTTATTGTACACAGAGTTCATTTGTGCATCGTCCACGACCTGGAAAAAACTGCCGCCCAAGTCTGCTCTTGAATGCTATGAAAAAAGGGCCGCGTTAAGGTGAGTTTTAGATTATTATTATTTTTTAAATGCACGCACATAATATAATAATATATTAGCTACGCCATGATTTACACGATTGTGTATGTTTGCTTATTTATTACCGCCGGAATTTATTTTATTACTGGTTAATACCTATTTTTGTAGCTAACAACTCAAAATGCTCTTAATGCTATTATTAAATTTATACAATACAAGTACATTATTTCGTCGAGTGTACTATAAAGCCAAATTAATGACCACAGCGAAATTCTGCAAGGAAAATCTTATTAGTATAGTATGTGCAAAAAACTTTTAGATATGATATGATAATAATCTAAAAGATTTTTTGCAGACACTGTATTGGTAACGAATATTCTACATTAATGAGACGGCCGGCTTCCATGTCTTTAGGTCCGATTTCAATTCTGAGCGGAACTCCCTACAAAAAAAAAAACAAACACAAAGTGTTAACAAACATGAGAAAACATTTTTTTTACATTTATAGTACCTTCAATTCCCAGTGGTTGAATTTCCAACCGGGTGAATAATTATCCCTCAAGTCGGTCTCCGCTCGAATACTGTTTGGAGACGGGACCGGATCTTGATCTCCCAAGAGTGCGTTTTTCACGGTATCGCACAAATTCAACAGTCGATCTTTGACGCTCGGCTCTGTGCTGGCGCCAACGCCACACGGTACGATAATGACCTGAAATCAATTGTTATCAAGTTCAAACCAATCCGTCCAGCTACAACAACAACTATAATACATAAACAATCCCATTGTTTTCCGTTACCTGAACTTTGCGACTTTGGGAGGCAGCAGAAGACCACGGTCATCGCCGTGCACCATCACCATCACTCCAATGGTCCGTGTCGTCATACCGTAAGATATTTGATGAGCGTACTCAGGCTGATGAGTGTCTGGATGCTCGAACTGAACATCAAACATTCGTGCGAAATTCGTTCCCAAGTAATGTGAGGTGGCCGCTTGAATGGCTCTACCGCTCGCCGGAACGTAGGCTTCGACGGTGGTGGTAAATACGCCGCCAGCAAACTTCTCCTTTTCGGTTTTTTTCCCTGGCACCACGGGTACCGCAAGCAAGTCTTCGTACACTTGTTTATAGAAATCTAAAACATCACATTGGCATAAAATTCTACAATCAAATCAAATTTCTCAAGTTATTTGTCGCGGGTTAAGAAGAAGCGCTTTTCTTTCCGAAACGATGACACTCGACAGTTCAATACTGTCCAACGACAATGTTGCAATATTTTTTTTATGTATTGAAAAGAAATCATTGCTGTAAGACTATTTCCTTTTTGACGATTATGATTTACCTAAGACTTTGAGTACATCCCGTTCGGCTTCATCTTGGGTTGCGTACGCATGATGACCTTCTTGCCATAAGAATTCGCGAGTCCTCAGAAACGGTTGAGGATGTTTGAACTCCCAGCGCTAAAAGAAAACATTAGGACAATTTCAATGATTTCAATGGGTTTCAATTATTTTAATAATTGCATTATTAACGTTCGAATTATTCTCTCAATTTAATTTGTCAACAAAATTGAGACGCAATAACATTTTTTTCTTTTATCATATACGTACCACTACATTATTCCATTGGTTCAACTTCAAAGGCAAATCTCTGTAGGATTGAATCCATTTTGCAAATGCTGGATACATAACAGTTTCACTAGTAGGTCTGATAGCAATGTGTTCTTGTAATTCTGTATCGCCAGATTTTGTTACCCATGCTACCTATAGTAATTTTTAAACATACAACGAAACTATTAAACACAATGAATTGAAACAATCGTTGTCTTTATAATTAAGAACAATATATAACCTTAACATATCACTGTATTTAAACAGTAATATTATAATTTATAATATTGTATATTATAATTTGTTAAAGGTGGTTATGGGTATAAAATTTAAAGTGTTTTTTATAAATCTCTTACCTCTGGTGCAAAATCTTCTATGTGCGCTTTTTCTTTTTCCAAAACCGCTTTCGACACAAATATTGGGAAGTAACAATTGCGCACGCCCAATTGCCTTTTGATAACATTGTCAAACCATTTTTGTAGCTGCTCCCAAATACCGAACGACCATGGTCTTAATACATAACAACCGCTAACATCATAGTACTCAATCATCTCTCCTTTAGTCAACACCTGAGAATACCAGTCAGGTAAATCTACAAACTTCTTGGCTTCTAATCCTAACCGAGTAATTTTCTTCACACCGGCCTCACTGGCGTTTGCAGAAGCTGTTGATTTTTCTTGTTAATTCTTTTGGTCTACTTTTTTATCTGATTTTCCGACATTTTTCTGAGATGGTGGCGCTGATTGAGGTTTAGAAGTTTGAGCACCAGCTTGATATTCTTTACCGACAGTACTTTTGTATTCTGCTTTTAATGCTAAGAGCGCTTTAACAGCTTCGGATACAGCGTCTTTACTAGCACCCGATGATTTCAGCTGTCTAACTTTGTCTCCCTGTTCGGTCACACGAGCATAGAGTTGCTCTT
The DNA here is from genome assembly GCF_023614345.1 of Adelges cooleyi. Lineage (NCBI taxonomy): Eukaryota > Metazoa > Arthropoda > Insecta > Hemiptera > Adelgidae > Adelges > Adelges cooleyi. Next base: position 680,157 of record NW_026096067.1, read on the forward strand.
CTTGGTTGGTAGTGCTAGGTGCATTTGTCGGCGGTGTGGGAGCAGATTTTGCTGGAGGCTGATTAGGTTGATAATCTTTTCCAGAAGCTTGTTTATATTCTGCTTTTAATGCAAGGAGTGCTTTAACAGCTTCGGATACAGCGTCTTTACTAGCACCCGATGATTTCAGCTGTCTAACTTTGTCTCCCTGTTCGGTCACACGAGCATAGAGTTGCTCTTCTTGGTTGGTAGTGCTAGGTGCATTTGTCGGCGGTGTGGGAGCAGATTTTGCTGGGGGCTGATTAGGTTGATAATCTTTTCCAGAAGCTTGTTTGTATTCTGCTTTTAATGCTAAGAGCGCTTTAACAGCTTCAGATACAGCGTCTTTACTAGCACCCGATGATTTCAGCTGTCGTACTTTGTCTCCCTGTTCGGTCACACGAGTGTAAAGTTCATTTTCTTGGTTGGTAGTATTTGCACAATTTGGAGTTTGAGCTTGATTGCTTTTTTTTTCTGATGCTGCTGAATTACCACTACTTACTGTTGCTTGTTGCTTGGTATGACCATCTGGTACAGAAAACAAGATTACAGGGCATTCTTTGCTTGTGTGAATACTGAAAAAAAAAATAGTATCGAGTCAAACAATGTACATTTTCTATATTTTTAAGGAAATTACGATTTATGAAGAAAATATGAGTCAGGGTAAACAACAGATAAGCGCTATTTCTGAATAGCCTATTTGGACCCCCCGGTACATTGGAGTGTGACAAAAATGTTTTCAGTATTTTTAATAATAACATTAAGTAATTTTGATGCTAATACAATGACACTAAAATCAAAATCCTAAAAATGTTTGTGTAAAATATATTTGAATTATGTTTAAAAGAATATTGGTAAAATGTATTCTACTTATCAATAATAAATTAAGTCATAGCCTATAATAATATTAAATATAAAAAAAAACAAAATCATAAATGTATAAATACCTAAACGGCTGATAGGGAGTGTCGCATATGAAGTAACCAGGCCGACGTTGCAACTGTATAACTTGGCCTTTTTTCACATTGCGCAACTCTGGATCACCCAACATTGGTACTTCTAAACGAGTCTTACACGACGATAGATCTTCCAAGTCGCTTACATATTGTTTGAAATCTTCATCTTTAGCCAGTACAGGTTTACTTATTAAGTGATTGAAAAATACACAAAAACAGGGTACAAGCGCTGGTACGTCGGAAGATTTGTTTTCAGCAGGTACAATTTTTGGCAGCCATGTAAGTTTTGTGGTTTTTTTGTAATCGGTATCATTTAATGCTGTTTTTATGTTGATCGATTCAATCTTGCCACTTGAATTTCTAAAAATCAATCAATAAAATATATTAACACTCCTAATTGGTTATATTTAAAATTGAACTAGTATAAAATATAAATAGAAGACGACAAATACAAAAAAACAAAAAAAAGAACTCAGAATTCTATAATAATTACTTGTTGATTTTAGTCACGATAACGTTTCCCCAGTTTATGAACGTGACTTTAGCTCCAACGCCACTACTAGCCAAGCCCTCGGCGTCAACATAATCGATAAGCAACGTAGGAGTGATCCATACGTCTTTTGTGCCCAAGTCAGGATTTTTTGGATGTCTCTGTACATTCTTTATAACATACGGTTCTTTAACATCTTCAACATAGACCGGAACTGATGCGTTTAGTTCCACCGTAGTATGACGTGGAGCAACGGGGTCTACTATACGTTTGTTAATCGACCAAATTTTATCCCACTCCATCGTAACGACTGTACGAGAAGATCCTTGAGCAATAATAAATTGACGCAGAGCTTCCACTTGCATACCTCTCCTTAACACTCCTCTAACAGTAGGCATGCGTGGGTCGTCCCTTTAAAAGACAAACAAATTACATTGTAAATAATTTGTTTGACACGAAACAGTAAAATGTACGACTTATAAAAAAAAAAAAAATTAAACGTAAGAGTATAATATGTTTGCACTTGTTATATTGATGGCTTAATGCACACTTATCACAAGTAGACTTTTTTTCCAAAATACACTTTTTGATATCAATGAGCCATCAGTATTTGATACTGACTAACACTGAAAAATGTTTGATCTCATAATAGCAATAAATTTAAATTTAAAGCAAATAGTTAGAAACTTTGTTTCGCTCTCCTGAACAAATTCAATTCTGCGACATGATAAGTGTGCACTAATCTATCGATTTAGCCTTTAGAAATTTGATTTACCACTTACCAGCCATCCACCAAGCCTTCGTCAACAAACCACGTTAATTTTCTTTTAGACAAAACAGTGTTGGTCATGTTCAATCTACTGTACGACCAGACATAAGGCCGAGGGTTCAATTCCAGCGCGTCACAAAACCAATAGTACTGTTGATCTCGGTCGGCGTATTCAGTTGTACGTAAAGCATGTGTCACACCTTCCAAACTGTCCACTATTGGACACGCAAAATCGTACGTGGGATAGACCCTATAAATTGAAAATAAAGAAATTAAAATATTTAAGTATAACATGTTTTAATACGAGAAACAACTAAGAAATATTTGATTTACTTGTATTTGTTTCCAGTACGAGGATGAGTCTCAGGCTTACAACGGTAAATCGCAGGATCCCGCATACATCCGTTGTCCGAGAGCATGTCTATTTTGGCTCGGACACAACATTTCAGTCCAGTAGGGGTCGCGCTCAGCATCTCGTTCCATAATTTCACATTTTTATCGACAGCTAATGGAAGATATTTGTTTGTTAAACGTGATATCTTTACAAGATAAATTATTTAAGTTAAAATCCATTTTCAAACTTATAAATATTTACAATTGTTGCGGTTTTTCGATTCTATTCGCTTTTCTCGTTCTTGTTTCATTGTTTCCGGATCTGTATCATCGACATACACCATTCTTTTTTTTAACATTTGTTCACACAAGCTAATCATTTTGTCGAAATAATTTGACGTATACGAAAATACGTCCGGCTTGATTTCAAGTAGTTTTACGTCTTCCAAAATAACCTACAACAAAAAGTGTAATTGAACGTTTAAACTTAAAATTTAATTTGGCTTATTTCAGCTAGAAACCTTTTCGTAATCTTCTTTTTCTTTGGCTGGATTTGTATCGTCAAATCTCATAACCAAACGTCCCTTAAATTGTTCCTGATAATACTGATTAAGAAGTGCGGCTTTTGCATGACCGATGTGCAAGTACCTAAAATTACATTGTTAAGGGTACACTTACACATTTTACACGTTCCTACTTGTCAACTGTAATATCCTTTATAAATGTGTTCTATTGTTTTTGAAAACTTACCCGCTTGCTTCAGGCGGAAACCTTACGACGACCTTTCCCAATTCAGCTCCAGGAAGTTCAACAAATTTCCCTTGTTCCTTCGTGTCAGGGTTTGAATTTTTCGTTTGACTTTGATTTTTATCTTCGGCATTTTTGAAAGACGGCAAAGAGGAAATGAATTGTGACCATCTTTCAACGTGAGTGAGCTTGTTTGACACGCAAATGGCTTTTTTGTCTTGCAAATTTTCTAGCCAACAGAATACCACAATATCGGCTATGGTCAAAGTCGTACCAACCAGATATTTTGATGTGGTCGATGTAGCACTTAAACTTTTATCCAAATACTGAAGTTTTTCGACCTGATTTTTCTTTTCATCGTCGACAACAAAACTCAGCCAACTGTCTACCAACAATTGTTCTTCTATGTCTTTCCCATACAAATAAGAACAATTGGTTTTTCCTTTATTCGATGTGCCATGTTTATTTGACACTAGCCTGGCTATATAACGGGTCAAATCTATATCTTTATACGAGTTTGGCACTTGTACACCATTTATAGAGATTGAAGATTCGGTCTCTTTAATCTCGATTGATGCTATTTTAGCAGTGGTATGTGAAGCGGCTAAAACAAGACACGAAAAATTTAATAAAAAAAAATTATAAGAACATTTTTAAATTTTATATAGTTGATATAATCATTTTAGTACGGTAATTTAGTTTTGACTTCAATGTAAATCTTAGGTTAACTTTATACGTCGTCGGCGTAATTCGTAATCATCATACCTGAATTAGGCCGACAATATCTTAAAAAACAAGTTTTGAAAAATAACACTTAAGGAATGCTGATCTAAAATGAATTTAATAAAACTTTTAAAACATTTTATGTATTAAGTAAATAAATATAGCTGCAGCCAAATCATTTTTCGGGTAATGTTCAACAACAGTGTTAAAAATGTTAAATAAAATAATAAAACATTATTATTAAAAGCATAACGTAACAATATTGACTAGGACAAATGTTAATATATTTGTTAAAATTGTATTTTGAACTCTGTATAATATGAATATTGTACCTGAATTATTTTGTACTTTTATAGGTTACACTAATCACGTTCAGGACATATTTAATTGTTAAAATCAATTGTTTAACTGTTCAAAATCAAAGGGTAGCTAGATTGTCTGTATTGTTTGTTTTTCGTCGTAACAATATAATTTAGTATTAATGACAAATTCTTTTTAAAGTATATACTTTTACTTCAACCGTATAGTTAACATCTATTAAGATTTACTTTGAATCTGATACTAATTTACTGTACTGATTTACTTTTTTTTTTGGTTAGATTAAATTATTGACATATTTTCTGTCTCAATCCGTTCGGATCAGTGAAGCTAATAGAGCATTATTAAAGTACTTTTACTCACCCAAACGCCGGTGGTAAATTTTTTCCGCCATCGAAGAGGTACTCCGTAAAATTAACGAATGCTCTAGATAATTAACCCGAACGTCGTTAAACGCACATCAAACTGTATTGTAATTTGTAAACAAAACAAAATTGTTTATCCAAAATTGTTGCTTACCGCAGTACTATTGCGTCAACGAGTAACGCTGACACGTGTAATAGGCACAGCAGTAGCTGTGAGCTTTCCCAAACAAAATATAATATTATAAATGAAAGGTCTGCTGTTTAATTCACGTTGAACGCGGAGCCACATGAAACAAAACAAGTGAATGTAATGTAATACGGCAATATAATATTGAATATTTGACATGTGGCCGGTATCAGAGTAGCTGCTGCTGTTTGATAAGTGATAACAGCACACGATATTCTGTGATAACAGTTCTTCCAAATGATAATAACTGATAACAAGGTTTGGACTTAGCAAAGATTAATAAGGTGGTGGGCACTGAACTATATACAGTGTATACTATATAGCAGCATAGGTGGTTTTTTGGGGGGGCTTTAGTCCCAGACAATATTTAGACACTAATGTAGCCTACAATATATTTATTTTTCGTAAATTTTCCACTTTACGTATGTGTGGGCAGCTATATTTTGTCATTTTTTTCATTAATGCAATATGTATAATATTACAATCGAAGTTGATTATCAACTCATAACGAAATTATTACTATATAGTACATTTAATTTATAAATTATAAATATAAATATAACAACCAAAGCCGCTACTGTAGTAGTGTTAATAATTTTTTTTTTATAATTATAATTCTAATAGCACAATCAAAAATTGACCTTTTAACGCCTATAAAGAAAACGGTAAACTTTAAATTAAAAGGAAAATTGGAATCCGTCTTATTAATACAATCTAAAATTACATTGAGTTGTTTTTTATCAAACTTCCGCCAAAACTGAGAAAAATAGGTAATTTAAAAAGTTATAAAACTAGAAAAAAATAATATTTGTACGCCTTAAAATTAGTTAGAATGTACTTATATGATATATTTTCCCGCTCACAATTATCGTCCCTTATTTACTTTTCTTGTTTTATCTGATAATACTAATTTATAGTTCTCTATTATAAAAAAAAAACATATTTTATATTGTTATTAGTGGTAATTGTCAGCTAAGCAAAGATTTAAGTAACGAAAAATATGATATTTGATTTAAATATCACACAAAAATGTCTTTGAAATAATAGCTATCTAAATAAAAAAAATATATATATCTAACAGGGGAACAAATGTACCCAATGAACTTAAATGTACTTTACATTATTTTGTCTATTTATTTTAGCTAAAAAATTTACAAAAAAAACTAAAATTTAGTTTTATGTTCTCGACGAGGTGAGAAAAAGGGCTAGAATACTATTATTTCCATCCGCTTACTTTGTCTATAATTTAAAAAGCAAATAACACAAAAATTATTTAATACATTACAAACCAGTTTTTGGTGTCACTATACTTAATGGATGAACTAAATATTTAGGTTAAAATTTGACTTCTAAAAGTTATCTTAAACATTTATCCTTCAAAATAATACCTACTGTAAAATTGTTGTGTTTTAATTTACTATAGTAATTATAATTCAACTTAAGTATATAACAAGCTCCATTTGCCAAAACAAACTGAAATATTTTTTATGTATTAAAAACACTATCTGTACTATTTGCAGTAAAATAGACAATGAATTGGTTATATTTTTTAGCATGGCATATACCCCAAAATGTTTTAACATAAAAAAAAACCATTTCATTTTACCACGGGTTTTCAACTATTTTTATAATATCTGCGATAAGTTTGCCTTATATATAGATATATATATACAATGTTTATATTTTGTATTTGTTTATACTTAGCTGTGGAAAAGTAGTCTACAATGACAATAACAACCCTTCATCATACCCTCCCAATAGGTCTTGCCACTAGACGGTTGGCGGTCAGCCGCCAGGATAATAAAACATTAGAAGTTGTCTTGTGTAAAATGACACATAAACCACAATCAAACGTTATCCAACTAGTCTAAAAAAAACTAAGTATTAAAATATACATAAAAAAAAGCACATTTGAAAAAAAATGGTTTTTATACTTTTTTAGGTAATAGAAAATTAAATAAGAATTTTACTAAAATAAAAAAACCAATTGGGTTCGGGGGGGCTAAATCACATATTGGGGGGGGGGCAATGCCCCTTTAGCCCACCCCTAAGTCCGCCTATGTATAGCAGTGTCTGTTTTCTCACAAGTTGTATCACTTGGCTTGTTTCCTGCTCCCAACAGTCACAATTATGACTGTGATTATAACCACAAAACACAACTAATAAAAACAATAGCGTTATGCTATTTTCGTATCCGAATGTTTCACGAAACCAAAAAAATTAACGAAGACATAATAGGTAAAAATAAAATAAAAACATTGACGCGACTTGCAATATTTCAGAATGTTTAGTAACCACTAACTACGGACTGATAATAATTTCCTTCTTTTTACATTTTCACTTATTACCAAATAATTTATACTTAATAATTTTCTAAATTCAAAAACTTATTAAATCGTTAATGTTCTGCATGAGTACCAATTTTGTTGTTTCTTTCATTATCTTTTATCAGCGGTTAAAACAAAAAAAATGATATCGACAATATGAAGTCAGAAACAATCATCGAAAATTATTGAACAAAGTTAGATACGGCAAGTAAAATAACGAAACCGAATCAACATGGCGGCCTCTGAGGCTAGTCACTTTCGTTACATGGGAAATATGCATTGGGCACCTTCCTTGTATATAGTTCAGTGGTGGTGGGTTTATGCCATTCGTTTGCCGACTCCCGTCGCTGCCGTGTGTCGTCGTTTAACGTATTTCCGAAAAAAAAACAACAATGTGCTCTTATTCTTCTCAGTTCGCACCGTCTGAACAAAAGTTACAATTTACATTACTATATTTTAATCGTCAAGGCAGAATATGTTTCTTTTCTATTGTGTGGCAGTCAGCGCATGGTACGATAAATTATGCCTTGTAAAGGTAAGGCTTGAATTATTTAAGTAGTATTATAATTTAAAAAAAAAAACTAGTAATTTGTCGAATCGGCATGGAAAAAAATTGTTAATTGTTAGTAGGATTTATGAAAAAATATTATATGTACAAAATATCGTTATTGTGTGCTCGTTTATATGAGCGCTTTGAAGCGGTTGACATTTATAATAATATGTATAGACTATTTTGTTTATCACGGTTTTGAAAAGAAAACTTATTCTTTTAACTGATCATACAACTTCTATCATACTGTTCGGCTTAAATGTATTAACATTTATTTAACCTTAAAGTCAAGCAGTGGTGCCTTTGAGATTTCTGTTGGCTGTCGAATTATGGTGTTTACACCGCTCTCAATTTTGAGTGGGATAAATGTTATTTTTGCTTATTGTGTGGACAGTGGACAACCTATCAACTAGAGAATAGAGACTAGTATAGATACCTAAGATGCGACCACATGGAGGTTAATTCAGCTATTGATTTAAAATATTTTTGCAAACACTGTATTGGTAGAGAATATTCTACTTCAGTGATACACTAATGCGTTAGCATTGATATTGGTTATACTCAATGGTACTAATAATATGAGGTTTTTTCCACATTCACATTAATTGTATATACTATTCTAATTAAAATTTTCAATATTTTCACATTATAACTATACACATAATTTTCAAACTAAAATATTTAATCAACAATATTTTATATTAAAATAAAAAAAGTGATAGTCCAACCGTTGTCTACCGACAATTAAAAAAAATGTTTTACACTTTCACACATTTGTTTAAAGAATAGAATATCAGCTATATTGTTAGCCATTTGACTATCTGTTGATTATTCTTTAAACAAATGTGTGAAAGTGTAAAACAGTTGTTTTATTTAAAACAATAATTCGACTATTTTGTACTTGGTTAATCTGAACAACTAGATAAATGTCAAACAGAATTTAACAAATTCAGACTCTTGAAATTATACGTTTAATAAAATAAGATAGGAAAGTTATTTATAAGAAATTTGTTAAATATGTAAGGTACTCATCTCTGAGAAAAAAATTTAAATTTATAATTACACTAATTATTTTCCAAATAAAGTACTCAAACAAAAAATTTAATTAGGCTGATATTTTATAACATCACAAGATATAGCAAGAATCTACTTGGGTACTTATAGGATACTTATAGGTACTTATAGTTTTTAGGTAATTAATATAACTACAAAAGTCACACATCAATCACACCGTATACAAACATTTTTTGGTATTAAGTAAAAAAAATGAATGAATATTTTTGTGTTTTTTTTCGCTAATTTTTTTTAATATACTCTTAAGTTGTATCTTACGTATACCAATACCAATACAGTAGTATAGCAACTCTATAAATCAGAAATCGTACCTGAAAGGTATTTTATTGGGCTAAAAATTAAAAAAAAAGTCACCCCTTCCCCTAAAAAAAACATCTTTTTTTTCAATGCTATTTTATTTGATTGCCTTTTGAACGAGTTTTTATCGAAATGCAATATTGTTTTCTTAATGTTTTCGACATTTCAATTTATCTACTATTAACAATGAAATCATAGTTATCATCAGTTATCTCTATAATTACTAATCCATTAATTTTGATCTTGGTCATAGACATACATTGTAACCAGATGACAAACTCCGTATAATCGATTAACGAAAATTTGAAACCGACAGCCATTTGCTGGTGGGGCAAAAACGATAGTTAAATATCGATACTTTAGGTATTGACATGCTAGTATCATAGTCATATCGATATCACTGTATACAAATATCGATAGCTCACTATGGTTTTCCTTCACCGTATATAAAGGCGTTGTGCTTTAATGATCAAACGTTGAGTAATAAAATAATGGATGTCCACCAAGCTTATCGCCCGAGAACAATGTGATAGCAACAATATATCACAACGTTATACAGCTACATGGTTTATATAATTCAATAATCAAATTATAATTATTTTTACTAAGTATCAAAAACGTGCTGGGGCTTACACGCGTTGTAATAAATCTACTGTGATTACTATTAGGCGTAATACAGTTATTATTATAACTGCATTTTAATTTTTATAGTCATAGAAAACGTTTTCTGTACAAGCTAGATGGACATAATAATAAACGGACTACCCGGTGTTCAGGTAGCCGATTGCGCTCTGTATTCAGCGTTTGAGCTATATTGTGTACTTTTTTTAAATAAATTTGATATTGTTTAAAAATTGTATTTAATTTAAAAGCAAGTCAGCAGCAGGCCGGTTATACGGTTTTCGGCTGTACCGCGGTAACGTTGTTATCGATCGACCGGCGGGCAACACCCTAGTCGCGTGGTCGAACGATCGGCCATTTTGTAGGGAACGATGCATTACAATAGCTGCTATTGTTACAACAGGGGTCGCGTGGAGGGTGCCATGCCCCTTGGCTGGTGCTTGGGATTAACAATTTAAACATATTCACTACTACAGTGTAAATAAAAACCGTTTTGTATTTTTCTCATTGTCCATCGACGGTTAACGTTCAGACTCCAAACGGAATCGGCGAGTCATTGTACTTTGTTCTGATCTGTTCTGCGCAATAGCAGCTGCTCCCCTCGTGGGTATGTACCTATTATAATAAATCTCCCTGGTGGTGGCGATCAATGAAGCTTTTCAAGGGACGAGGGTTCAGCTACATACATTTGTTGTCCACAGAGTTGATTTGTGCATCGTCCACGGCCTGGAAAATATTGTCGCCCAAGTCTGCTCTCGAATGCTGTGAAAAAAGGGCCGCGTTTAGGTGAGTTTTAAATTATTATTATTTTTTAAATGCGCGCACATAATATAATAATATATTAGCTACGCCATGATTTACACGATTGTGCATGTTTGCTTATTTATTACCGCCGGGTTTGCACCGTGCACTTGGATTTACTCTCAAATACTAAAAAAATACTTTAAAATTTTTACAAACCGTTATATGTTTCAATGAAATTGTGAAACTTATTTTGTTACTGGTTAATACCTATTTTTGTAGCCAACAACTCAAAATGCTCTTAATGCAATTATTAAATTTATACAATACTAGTACGTTATTTCGTCGAGTGTACTATAAAGCCAAATTAATGACCACAGCGAAATTCTGCAAGAAAAATCTTATTAGTATAGTTTCTGCAAAAAACTTTTAGATATGATATGATAATAATCTAAAAGATTTTTTGCAGACACTGTATTGGTAACGAATATTCTACATTAGTGAGACACTAGTGCAATAGCACTAGCATAGGTTAAAACAAGAACGTTGTGTACATTATTAATTATTGTAATATAACTTACCTAACATTTTTTTTTTTTATTAAAATGATTAACAAAAAAACATACCTACCTTAAACAAAAATTGTAAATATTTATTATAATTGGTTTAAAATTATTATGAATGTTTTTTAAAAGTATAACATTTATAATTTACTAAACATAAATAACAAGTTTTAAATTGTATTCTGATAAAAGGAAAAATACAAATATAAGTTTTTATTGTACTTAAAATAGTAAAAGCATTATGATAGGTATTAGTATGTAAAATTACTTTTCTCAAATTTTAATTAAGTTTCCTTACGTTTCATAAAAACTTATTGCATTACAGTAATTTGTATTTTTAGACTACCCAACAAATGTTTAAATGTTAAAATGTCATGTATTTACAACGTTTATTGGTATTAATACGACTGCGTCCAGGTAAAAGGGGTTAAGTTCAAAATTGCAATCTTTAGCCCCTTATTAGTTCAGAATAAAAATCTTTAATTTTATGGTGACAACCCCATTTTGTTCAAAAATGACTTAACCATTTTACCCGTTATCCGTCGATTATAGTCTCTTGTTAACTTTATTTATTTTTTACTTGTGTAAAAAGTCTTTACTATTGTAAACTTTATTATATTGTTTACTGCGGTCTAGTTCCGTTCAGAATAAATACATTATTTCGTCCGATGTACTAAAAAGCCACATAAATTACCGCAGCGAAATTATACAACGAAAATCCTATTAGTATAGGGTCTGCAATTTTTTTTTAGATTTAACATGATAATAGTCCAAAAGTTTTTTTGAAGACCCTATATTGGTAGACAATATTCTACTTCACTGAGATACTATTGCGTGAAATCAAAAATGTTGTGTACAGTAATATTATAATAGTAATATAACTACCTACATAACTTATTTCTTTTATATTACAATTCTTCATAAAGAACCATACCTTAAAAAAAATGTTTAATTTCTGATTTAAAAAATATTTCTATAAATATTTTTTAAATGTATTAACATGTATAATTTATCAAACACAAATGACAAGTTTTAAATTGTATTCTGACCAAAGAAAAAAATACAAATAAAAGTTTTTATTATACTTTATATAATAATTATCGCATTATATTGCCAATGTAAAGTAAATATTTTTAAGTTATTTCAAAATTACTTTCTTCAAATTCTAATTAAGTTTCCTATACGTTACTTAAAAACTTATTTTCAGTTGTTTGTGTTTTTAGACTAACCAACAATGTTGAAATGCTAAGCTCATTGGTGTCGAGTGCCTTGTTTACTTTATTTTTTTAGTAGGTATTTTTGCTTTTGACTTATCATCTACAAGAAAAATCCTATTAGTATAGTGTCTGCAAAAAACATTTAGATAAGACATGATAAAAATCCAAAGGATTTTTTGCAGACACTGTATTGGTAGAGAACATTCTACTTCGGGCCTAAACGTGCATGAAGAATGAATAATACTAAATAGAGAAAGATGTTTGAAAAAGGTAGTTATTGGACATAATTTTTTATAAAAGATTAACTAAAACAATTTTAACCACAAGTGAGAAGTAGTGCTTACTTGACTTTGGATTTAATAATTTTTAGACTTGTTTATAAAAATGTGTAATAGTGTAATTTGTTACTGTCCAAAGACATTATTCACGTGTCTGGTGTGTACCCTATAATGTTTCATTTTTTGTTCAGATTGTTGAGATGCCAAGAAAATATTTATAGGAGAAGTTTAAAAATAATCCTACTATTATAGCGTGTGCAAGAAACATTTAGGTAAGACATATGATAATATCCTAACGTTTCTCGTAAACGCTGTATTGGTAGAGAATATTCGGCGGTAAAAAAGTATGTGAGCAATAGAAAAAGAACAAGTAAATATTCGCATTATCGAAAATCGACTACAAAAATCCTATTCGTATGCTGTCTGTGAAAAACTTTTAGATATAAATATTAAGATAATCCAATAGTTTTTTTCACATACAGTGTGTTGGTAGAGAACATTCTGCCTCAGAGTCAAGTCGTGCTTAAGAAATTGAAATAACAAAAATGCCTCGTTGTGTGATTTCTTTAAAAATCCTACTAGTATAGCGTTTGCTATAAATCGTTTAGATATGACATATTAGATAATCAAAAGGATTTATAGCACATGCTACATTGGTATTGAAAATTCTGCGTCAGAACCTGATCTAGCTATTGAAAATTGTATTTATTAATCTGTATAAAATTTTAAATTTTTTACCAAGTAACAAATGTCAAAACGATATGTGTAACTTATATGATTGTAAAAACTTGTAATTTTAGAGACTTCGAAGGCCAATTGTGCTTGACCAATTGAAGAAATAACTAGATTGGATTTAATGATTCTTTTGATTTGTTTCAGAACTATTATAACTTGCCTCGTTTGTTCCATAGTATATTAATTCTTCATCCAGGTTACTAAAAGCCTAGAAATAGTTATAGTGGATGTCTACAAAAAAAACCTTACTGATATATAAAAGAAAGGTTAGGAGGTGAGTTGAACTGGCTACATGCAAAATATGTTCTATTAATGTGTGATTTCTTTAAAAATCCTACTAGTATGGCGTTTGCTATAAATCGTTTAGATATGACATATTAGATATTCCAAAGGGTTTATAGTACATGTTATATTGGTAGTGAACATTCTACGTCAGTACCTGATCTATCTATTGAAAATTATATTTATTATATTGCCAATGTTCCTATACGTTACTTAAAAACTTATTTTCAGTTGTTTGTGTTTTTAGACTAACCAACAATGTTGAAATGCTAAGTTCATTGGTATTGTAACGGTCACATTTCGCCCGACCGTTACTTCGCGCCCCGAACCTATGGACACATCACTAATGACCTAATTAGGTAGGGAGCGCTGACACACTGAGATGACATTCGCGTATCATCTAATTAACCAGTCGAGATTTACCATCACGCGCCTACGCATCCATACAGCCTTCTTGATTATTATTTGTGTACCTTAATTCGCCTACGGTTATCACCGGTCATCTCTGTGTGCGCACCGCTCGACTCCGGTCTGATCCCAATCATCACCAGCCAGTATTCAGGTCAGACTGTATATATATATATATATTGCATATTTTGTATATTGATTTGCCACTGCTTTTTAGTTATTAATAAATACTTTGTAGCCTGCATAACCTGAGTGTCGACTACCGTTATTTTAGTGTGATCGCCCGTTAAGCTCCTCGGGCGATATAGTAAATTTATAAAGGAGACTTTAGGGTTACTTAGGCGTAAAGCGGACTAGCCAACCGTTTCCCGTCGGGGGCCGTCTACTTTAACCTTATCGACGAGCACTCAGACTAGTTTGGTAAGCTAGTCAAGTAGCGACGTTACAATTTGGTGGAGGCGCCGTTTTCCGTTAGTTTTATTTCTACTCTAGGGGAGAGCCCATTTTTTGAGACTACGGACACGATCCCCAAACAACTACACTAAATATATACGTATTACCCTCAGGTTGTGTAGAGGTTTGTAATTTAGGGTACAAGTTGCTTTGGAGAATTAAAAAATTATAAGGCGACATATTATACAGCAAATTAATTATTAAATTCATGTCATTGTATACATAATACAGTAAATATTTTATAATAAAATTATTAGTCATATAGGACATTCAGTAACATACTTAAATACAATTTACGATTTTATTTTTAATATACATTTTTATTATTTTGATTAATATGTAACATATGACGCTGTATAATTATTATATTAAAAGGGTTGAAAATAATCAAACGATTCGCATAAATTCGCGATCGTGGGGAATATTAGGTTTTGATCGCAACGTTGATGTCCAAGACATATCGGCATCAGACTTAGTTGAGCATTTTAAACAGGCAAAACAAATTAATACTCTAGAAGCGTTACAAGTTTGTAGGAATATTAAAACTCCATTTGTTAGTGTGCCTATTCATAAATACGACAAGTTTGTTGTGTTAAAAGCCGTTAGTACTGCAAAGTACACTTTATCACAATTTCATAATAGGTCATTAGCTGAAAAAATTAGTTTACTGAAACAAGATAAGAAGGGTTATTTGTATCGGTACTGTACGAAAAACGATCTTATCAATATATTAGCGCAATTAGGAGAAGAAGCGCCAGTATCTTCTCTAATAGGGGTCTTAAAAAATAGGTTAAGGGAGACATTTAAGCAAAATCCTTTGGTAGACGCGCATAATTCGGACGAGGACAGTGATAGTGATAATCTAGATAAGGTTTTGGAAGCTAAACCCCATAGTTACATATCTGACACTTCTGATAGTACCACATCGTCTGACGACTTAGATAATACTGTAATCCCTTCTGATAATAAGACAGACGCGCCCGCAACTGATAAGCCCTCTACATCAGCGGAAGCGTCTAATTTTTCCGATAGTGTTAAAGGAAGTCCTGAGGCAGGACGATTCGTATTCGACGCACACAAAGTAAAAATGAGTATTACCCCGCAGTGTTTTTCCGGTCGACTGACCGAAGATGTTAATGATTACCTGGAAACTTATGATAGGATATCAGCCGCAAATGGTTGGAGCGAGGCGCAACGATTAATAATGTTTCCGCTGTATTTGAGAGAACAAGCAAAAAAATTGTATAAGAGAATCGAGGCCAAAACTGCAGATTTGAAATGGGCGGATTTGAAAAAGGAATTTTTAGAATACTACAACTCAGAAGAGCAACGAATACTGTTGAGAGAAAATTTAAATAAGAGAGAGAAACAGGAGGAAGAGAGCTTACAGGAATACATTCTGAATGTGGTTACCGAATGCAGTCAAGTGAGCGATAAAATGACTGAAGAGGAGATAACAAAACTGATATTGAAAGGTCTACCAGAGGATGTCTACTGGAAAATATATTCACTGGATAATTCGTCAGTAGATAAGATAACGAAGAATGTAAAGGCGTATGAAGTGGCTAATGCGATCCGAAAAAACCCAGCAAAGGAGATTGAGTTTTTAAAAAGGGAAATGGAGAAACTCAGGGTCAGCAGAGAAAGCAACAGCAGCGATGAGGTAAGACAGTTGAAGGAAGAGCTTGAGAGGGTCAAAGCAAGCATAAATAACAGGCCATTTAGAAATAATGATAATTTTAGAGGCAATTCTAATAATACTGGTAACTTTAGGGGCAATCCTAATAATAATAGTAACAATACTAGGGACCGCAATTATAACAATTATAATAGGGCTAGCGATAACAATTCCAGAAATAGGAACTACAACAATAACAACAGATATAATGGTAATAATTTTAGGAACCGCAATTTTAACAATAACAATAATTCAGATAACAGTAACAGGCCTAGAGATGACGATAACGGTAATAATAACCGGAATCGTAATTACAATAACAATAATAATGGTAATAATAACAGATCTAGCGGTAATAGCGGCGGTAGAAATTACAATAATCGTAATAATAACAACGAAAATTATAGGGATACAAGACGCGATAATGGAGACGATAGGGGTAGAAACAGAAATTTTTCGGATAGTCATGAGGATGACTTTGATAGGCGCAATTCAAAAAACTATAACTCGCGTTTTAAAAACAATGACAGGAGAGACGATAGAGATAATAACTCGGGCGATCAGCAAAGCAACGCAAAAAACTAATGGGTCAAAACCCGGAAGCCAGGTCGAGTTTTGATACTAAACATTCTCAAAAACCTGACTTTAATGTAAATCAAGCAACTTTAGATAACCCCCCCCAAATAGAGCGCATAAGTAGTTGTATATTTAATGATGTAAATTATATAGGGAAAGACCCAGTAATAATAGGCAGTCTAAATAATGTATTATATAAGTTTGTTTTGGACAGTGGAGCGAGCGTCAGTGTTGTTAGTGATAAGATACTTCCAAAAGAACAAGTAATTAAATCCTATGGCGCGACACAATTATATGCTGCTAATGGAGAAAAATTAAAATTGATTGGTAGAACAGTCATAGAAGTATATTTCAACGGTATACTTGTAAAAATACAATGCGCGGTCGTCCAAAATTTGAATTGTAACAGTCTTTTAGGGGTGGACTTTTTAAATAAATTTAAGGGAATTATTAATTTCGCTGATTCTAAAATAGAACTTAATGTTAATAATGAAAAAATACAAATCAATTTTCTTAGCGGTAATGACAATACAGTTAACACCGTTGTAAATGAGATGAACAATTCAAATTTCGATGACAGGGAAAGAATACAAGAAATGGCAACATCGGCCTGTGTATTAGCGCAAATCCCTCGCGACGGTTATTGTGGAGTCAATGCACTCGTTAGCGTATTAAATGAGCAGTATGTAGAAGTTAGTTCTCACGATATTATGGAATTATTGGAAATACAGTTTGAAAAAACTGCCGTGTGGTTAGAAGCAGAAGATCTCGCTGCAGTAGCCGATTTTTTTAACTATAACTTAATTGTTATATCGAAATCCGATAGGGCATATGAAGAAGGTACCATTGCCTTTTCAAAACCAAATCGCAATTACGTTATGATATTGTTCTCACACCGTCATTGGACACCTCTTATGTTCAAACCCGACGCTAATAAAATTAATGAATTTCAAACAATAACTATAATAAATGATTACGATGATTTAACCGTCAGAAAGCAAATATTAAAACAACGAATTAAAAATCATGACTACACTTGTGAGAACAATATTGTAAATGGTAACGGTCCAGACGAAATTCGACACGACGATTGTACTCAGGACGCGCGCGTCACAGAGCAGGCGCTAACGGTCAGTAATAAATTCCGCGAACGGGCCCCACGCGATGAAAGTGTTCCCAACATAGAATTTGATATCAACCCGGCGCTATCCGATTTACAATATAAAAAAATGCATGTCCTTTTAACCAAATATAGCGCAATTTTTTCTAAATCTAAGTATGATTTAGGGGAAGTGAGAATCAAACCCGTTGAATTTAAATTATCAAGTGATAGGATAATTAACATCCCTAGTTTTAAGTTAAGCCGCGTCGAAAGAGATGAAGTTGAAAGACAGACACAGGAATTACTAAAAGCCGGTATTATTGAAAAATCAAATAGTCCATATTCTAATCCTGTATTTTTAGTAGGTAAAAATATGCCCCAAGGTAATAAGCATGCGTCAATCCCGCGAGAATATCGAATGGTTTTAGACTATAGGCAACTTAATTCTATTATTTATAAGGAAAGTTTTCCAGTGCCGCTGATTCAAAATATTTACGATACATTAGGCGGAAACCAATACTTTTCATGTATGGACGCAAACGCAGGTTATTATCAGATACCGTTGGCCGAAAACTCGCGAGCTTTTACCGCATATTCGACAGCAACGGGCCATTACGCTTTTCGCGTGTTACCAATGGGAATATGTAATGCAGTAGAAATCTATCAAGGCGCGGCGTGTAGAATACTAGCAGGTTTAATGTATAAGCATGTAGTGAATTATATCGACGACACCGTCGCCTACGGGAAAACTTTTGATGACCATTTGATTTCGTTAGAATTAACTTTTGAGCGCTTCTTAAAGTATAATTTAAAACTAAAGCCTTCCAAATGTAAGTTCGGCTATCAAGAAATAAAAATTTTAGGCAATATTATTGACACTAGGGGTATCAGACCGACTGATGAAGGACTAGAGTCGATAAGAAAGTTTCCCACCCCGCGCACAATTAAGCAGCTAAGATCATTTTTGGGCCTCGCCAACTTTTTTCGTAGATTTGTGGTTAGCTATAGTAAGATAGCTAAGCCATTAACTGACTTAACTAAGGGAACTTTTAAAAACAAAAAATCGCCTATAGCGTGGAAACACGAGCACGACTTAGCCTTTCAGGAACTTAAAGATAAATTGACAAGCAAACCGGTTCTCGCGCATTTCGATGAAAGCTGTCAAACTATTATTATTTCAGATGGTTCTAAGTTAGGGCTAGGGACTATCTTAAGCCAAAGGAATTCAAATAATAAAATACACCCTGTGGCATATGCTTCAAAAAAGTTAAGCGCGTCAGAACATAATTATAGCGCCATGGAAATTGAGGTTTTAGCGCTACATTTCGCTTTTACAACTTTTTGCCAGTACGTTCACGGGAGAAAAGTCGAGGTCTGGACTGACCATAAGAACTTAACGGGTTTACTTAAGATAAAAACAGAGTCGGATGTGGTAAAGCGATTAAAAACAAAATTAATGGGCTATGACATTAATATTATATATAAACAAGGCATTTTTAATAGGGCTGCAGATCATCTTTCACGTTATCCTTGCGACGATAAATTAGGTTTTGAAGATAATAATGAATTTGACGACATTTTAGATGTTAATTTAGTTTAACCTATAAATATAGAATCTGATCAGGCTAATGATGCATACTTTCAGCATATTATAACAGCCGTTAGGTACCCTGATCTAAGCGATCAAAAATGGTTAAGTAAAGCTAAGAATTACTTATTTAAGAATAACAACGTTTTATACTATAAGTCGAATTATACAAATTCCAATAAATTAACTTTGGCATTACCTAGCAAATATATTAATGATATTATTAGGGAGAATCATGATAGTCCCCTAAGCGCGCATTTAGGTTTTAGTAGGACTTATACTAAAATAAAAGAAAAATATTTTTGGCCTAAGATGCGCAAAGACATTAAAAATTATGTTTTATCTTGTTCCGCGTGCCAAAAACGAAAACCCCATAAACAGCCTAAACCACCTAAGATAGGGCATTATCCGTTGGATAAAGGGGAGGTTATGCAAGAAATTTATTTGGATTACGTAGGACCACTACAAAGTTCAAGGGGTAATAAATACATTTTAGTCGCTACTGATCGCGTATCTAAATATTGTGTAGCCAAAGCTTATCAGCACGCAAACGCTAGGTCCACAGTTAAATTTCTATTAGAATTCATTTTAAAGTACGGCCCAATGAAAATCGTTCGAAGTGACAACGGTACACATTTTTCTGCAAAAGTAGTGGTTGAGCTTTTAGAAGCCCTACACATTGATAAGAAATTCGGAATACCCTTCAAACCGACTTCGCAAGGACAAGTAGAGAGACAGAACCAAACTTTAATTGACATGTTAGCACCGTACGTACAAGAAAATAATAAGTGGGTTGACTATCTACCTTATATAGTTTTCGCTTATAACACTTCCAAGCATGAAATAACGCAATATACACCGCACTATTTATTGCACGCGTATAACCCGAAAAGCATTTACGATATCGCGCTTATACCACCCACCGATGAAAACATTATATCAGAAATAGATAAGATAAAGCATGTTAGGAAAACATTACCAGAAATTATAAAAAATGCAGCGTTAAAGTCTGATTTGAAGGAAACTAATTTGGATAATAATATTTCATATAACATAGGTGAAAAAATTTTGGTAAAAGTCCCTGTACGTGACAATAAGTTCTCTAATCGCTACGAAGGCCCCTATGAAGTAATGAAAAAGTTAGGCCCTTACAGCTATTTGGTTAAGTTACCAAAACATGGCCAACTGGTGGATGCACCAGTCCATGTAGACCAAATCAAGCCATATAACTCTCGGGAAAATTAATAAATTAATAATTTTGTATTATTCTATTTCCACTTTCAGCACTTCCCTAATTTTGTGCGGCACAAAGCCGTTAAGTTTTTACCATTATAAAATAAATTAATTCTCACGCTATATGTACGCTACAATATTTGTTTTTTTTTTCAATCATAACGAATAAATTACCAAAGCGAAATTTGATAGGGACAATGAAATTTTCCCAGGCAGTAGCAACGCGTTTGGTAGGAAAAAACAATGAAATGCTTGGTAAACACTTCTGTTTGCCGGTAAGCCAGTAGCCGTGGGTCTCGCTAGATACAGGAGCGTCTCACGATCAGTCGTTCTCATCGCCCTGTTCACTACACTACTTTTATCAACAGAACTTCGCGTCGAGAATCATCGTACTTAACTTCAATTTATCTCTCTTTATTTTATTTTTCTTTTGTGCGCTTAAATACATTTAACTTTATACGACCGGTGTTTACGGATCTAAACTTTAATAACTTTTATTTTATTGATTTTATTCGTTTACCGTATTGTAAATTTTAATTACATTACTTAGTGTCGTTAACAATTTTATTATTTTTTTTTAAATAATATTTTAGTCAGACCTTATTTCAAGACGTTTACTCCTTTCGTTACCGTACTACATATCGGTGTTTTCGCGCAACTACATATACGGATTACTTGAAAAATTAAACTTCAAGGATAACTTAGTAAGTCAATTTTTGACATTTACGATTATTCAATATTTTCGTTTTAATACTTTGCCCCTTTGTTGTCCTATTAGAATGGCGCGAGTAATATCTTTGATTTCCATTATCACCCTCTCAGTAGTATTAGGGTTGGGGCAAAATAGCCACTATACAAATACGCAAATTAATAGTTCAGGAATCTATTTTGAAAATTTGCACGATATAAAATTTACGAAAACTTCATATAGGTTGGTAGTTTTCATCGATATTAAGAATTATGAGCAAAAGTATAGGGATATTAATATTATGCGAGAAAGCTTAGAAAAAACCTGCTCAAATCAAGCTGCGCGTTTAACTAAGACTTGCTTCAATTTTAATAATTTAATGACGCATTCATTGTACGAAATGGATAGGTATTACGAAGATTTACATCATTTATTATATTTTAGGGAAAAACGAGCGCTTATAAACGTGGTAGGCACTATTAGTAGGTTTATGTTCGGCACTCTGGATGAAGATGATTTAGTAGAAATAAATCATCACATCAATAATAACACGCAGCGTACTAAGACAGCATTGAAATTACAGAAAAAACAAACGATAATTTTACAGTCCGGATTAAATAATATTAAATCTTTGGCCGACAAATTAAATAATAATACAGTTAAGTTAAGTAGCATCTTGGTAGAAGTACAAGGCCAGCAAAATAAATTAAAAAATACTTTGGACGATTATTCATTATCAGAAAATGTTTTGGAATACATAATGAACCTTAATAGTGTCATTAATGAATTTAACTTAGAATCGCGAGACTTAATTACTGCAATTTCAACTGCTCGTCTGGGTCAAATACACTCAAACGTAGTCAACACTAGTATTTTGGTAGAACAGCTTAGATCAATTGAAAAAGATCTACCGGAAAATGAACAACTGCCTATACCACTTAGTTCACGTTTTAGTATCTTAGATTTTGTTAGTCTGACAGATTTATCGGTAGCTTTCACGGAAAATAACTTAATTTATACTATAGAAATACCTATCTGCCAAAAACAAATTTACCAAATTTTCCATATCACGCCTTTTCCGAGTAAGCTTTCACAAAATCAGGTGACTTATATACAGCCGACAATTGAATTTCTGGCCATAGGGATTAATAGGGAAACATTTGTACCAATGACTTTAGACGCGTACAATAAGTGTAAACATGTAGGGACCGCATATATCTGTCTATATCCGCAACAATTTCCACGTAGGCCGATACAAACGTGTGAAACGTTATTTTTCTTAACAAGGTCCGAAATTCCTGCGATTTGCGATATAAGACATAACTTTGTCACATTGCCCATTTTCACTAAATTACAGAGTAGAAACGCGTGGTTATATTTAGCACTGAACCCGATTGATATTACAATAATTTGCAGCCCATATACGTGTACTATAGAAATGGTGGGATCAGGCTTGTTAAAGATTAAGAATAATTGTGAGGTACATACCCCTCATACCATTCTAAGGGCAATCGCAATAAATAGCGGACGATACATACATACGGATTTTATTCCTACTTTAGACTTCTTAAACAATACAATCGAAGTATCGGAGAAGCTAAAGCAAATTAGAAACGCGACTTTAGGGAAGCCGATTCATCTTATTCCTATCGCGAACGATCTTACCGATTTAACGAAAACTTCGAAACCATTGGACGATTTGATCACCCAGATAGACTCGGCAAAGCAATTTGATAACGTTTATACCAATATAACGAACCACAGATACGCGTTCTATCTTGTGGGAGCATTGTTAGGGTATATTATTATACATTGGTTAATCCAAATAATTAGGCGCAAAATTACGGAATTTTGTTTAGCAGGCGGTAACGCCATAGAGCCGCGCTTACGAAGAAGAAGGGTTAATTATGCAGATAGTCCATTATAAACACACCCACTGACCCAAATACTTATTAGTTATAGTCTAGGCTTAATCTAACTTAAGATAAAACTAGTTCTTAATTATATTGCAGCGATGACCAGTGTAGATTTGCTTTTCGATGGAGTCCTTCTTCGTCTAGAAAATGCGCCACTGATGGATTTCTTCCGCGGGTCCGGCGTAATATTAGCTCACTGCGCGTCGTCGGACTTTGACGAATGCCGCCGTCAGACACGAGGCATAGCCCGTTTCTTTTCGGCGAGCTTTGGGAAGCCATCAGTGCATGATAGGATCTCCAGTCGTCTTTGTGTTCAACGTAGGGGCGCCGTATTAATTGTCACCCTATTAACAAAAGAAAAGTTTAATGGGAAACCAACTAAAACGGGGTACAGGGAAGCAGTGCGCCAACTGGCTGCTTACCTCGCGGCCAATCATTTTAAGTGGTTGACAATTCCCGCCATCGGGATGAGTCGAGACCGAATAGCTCCGTCTTTTGGAGCCCGAGTCATATGGGAGGAACTGATAAGTCGGGGAATCAACGTAAGACTGTCAGTCATGGGCGACTTGTTTTATGATTTAAGCAAGGAATTCCTTAATATTCACAAGTCTCGGAATCCCTCTAGAATTATATAATTGTTTTTTTTTTTAATATCCATTTCTTATATAAAATTAGTCACCATTGATAGTAATATACTATTTTATTTTGTTTTGTGAAAACGCGTCGTATTTCTTTATTAACCAAATTTCAAGCGTGATCCATATTATTAGGCGCTGCTTCTGCTCCATTGGCATTTGGAATAGTTACCAAGAAAATAAGCGAAAATAAGTCAGGGTACGTATTATCATATCATAGAGAATACCCTGCACCTTCCGCCTGATATAATGCAGAAACTTATTATAAATTGTGTCACATGCATTACAAATTGGTCAGGTACTGTGCGTGTTATATTAGTACTTGCCTACGGGCGCCAGTCGGTTTGTTATGGGCTTGCAGTGTTACCATGCCGCCGTTTGGCCATTAGTTGCCTTTATTTGCCGTTTGCCGTCCTGCAGTGATGCCATGTTGCCGCCAAGCAGTGTTACCGGCTTGTCGTTTGTTTTATGTTGATGAATGCCGTGCCATGATTTTTTTCTTCTTCGCACGTTTGCCAATTGTAGTCACCCGAACATTCGAATTGTTTAAGGTCAAGGGACCTCAAATTTTTCCACAAAACTTGACACTTAACTTTTAAATTTAAAAATCGGGCGTGTAGGTAGTTTAAAGAAAGGCGTAGCTAACCTCTATTTTATTCGACCGAACTGATTTTTAGGTGAACATTGTTAATTCGAGTTTCGTGCGCGGTCATCTGCACATGTGGGTTATATTTTATTCCGGCTGATCACCGATGATTTATTTATTTACGGCACATTTTTATCCCTGAAATTTGCAGTGGATTTTTGTTTTATTATTTTTACCGGCACAATTAAATCGGCGATTTATATAATTTTTTACGGCTTTTGTCTCCGAATATCACGGATTGAATTACCGATGTATTTATTAAAAACGGCATCTCGTACTAATAACGGCACTTATCAATTTTGTCACGAATTTACATATATAATACGACACTTCGCGTACACTTATTAGTTTTCACAATTTCGTTTTCGAACACGAGGTTATTAGAGTGAAAAATTATGCTACCGAGAGCGGTTCTCGAACGATAATTCATTTTAAATTTGGACATTCCAATTTATTCCAGTTTATTTCGGAATAATTCACTATAGGTAATCGAGTAACAAATTACGTTACAAAATTTAAAGCATTACAATTACACTTAAATTTTCACTCACTCGGAATAGCAACGGCTTATTCAAGCCCCGAACGAAACACAAATGACTGGCTTTACACAGCCGCAATATACACAGCAAAGGAAAAACGATAACGGTCATCGCTAGGGTTTATTCTTGCTTAGGTAAGCAACGCGCGCGGGTACATAATACTGTGTGGGCGCAGACAACAAAAGGGTATATTGTCCGTAGATCTATAGGATTTTTATATGATGTATATTATAACATAGCAGTTTCTCCAAGGCAAATTCTGTGCATGAAATTACATTGCCTTATAGTATTATAGTAATAACACGTTTAGCATGGTACATATACACATAAAATATATATATTTTGTTTTGAGTTTTAGAGCCAAGCAGCGGTATATGACACAGCATGATATTTTAAAAATGTCCTTTTAAGGACAATGCTTGTACTAATTAATGCTTTTATTTTGATTTGTATTGTATAAAGCACATAGTATAGTTCCCGTTTTGAGTAATTATGATAGGCGCATGCGATACCTACGGCGCAAGTCTGCTAACGTCAAGAAACAATCCTGTATTTTTGTATCGCTTGCATAATGTTTATATAATATTCTGATAAAAACAAAAAACTAATACGACCTGGATACTGGGCTATTTTCTTTTATTTTTTTATTTTTTGACTTGTAATTTTAACTTTCAAGACTCCCACACGATTTAAAAACACCCCTGATGTGTGCGTTCTTTAACTTAAGGACATTTGTATATGGCGTGGTTTTTTAAGCAGCTTTTTCCCCACGACCATTAAGTTAACTTAAATGCGTAAATATGTGATTCCATGACATTTTAATTTTTTATCACCATTTTTATAGGACGCACACTCACACCTGTTGTGACCCATAATTACATAAATTAATCTCAATTTCATTTTTTGAATGTAAGTAATAATATTATACAAAGGCCACTATGAGTACGGGGAACTTTGAGAAGACCAATGGATTTAGGATTTTTGCCCCGAGCTTTATCAAGAAAGCAACGACAGGGCGAGTCAGCCCTATGTGACGGGAACACGACCATGGGCTAGACTCAACCGAGGGATTTCCTCAAGGACTCAACAGGCCGAGAGGTTAGGAAATACACCAGAAGCTAGCCAGAAGTTCGCCAAGCTATAGGTGTGCCTTCCCCTTTTATCCATACCTTTGTTTTCAGGAGCTTTGTTCAACATTTTTAATTTTATTAGTTTTTCTTTTTTTGGTTGACTACCCCTTGTTTTGTATGGCAAGGTCCGAGGTCGGACCTCAACGGGGGAGGGGCAAGTTGTAACGGTCACATTTCGCCCGACCGTTACTTCGCGCCCCGAACCTATTGACACATCACTAATGACCTAATTAGGTAGGGGGCGCTGACACACTGAGATGACATTCGCGTATCATCTAATTAACCAGTCGAGATTTACCATCACGCGCCTACGCATACCATACGGCTTTCTTGATTATTATTTGTGTACCTCAATTCGCCTACGTTTATCACCGGTCATCTCTGTGTGCGCACCGCTCGACTCCGGTCTGATCCAGACATCATCAGCCAGTATTCAGGTCAGACTGTATATATATATATATATTGCATATTTTGTATATTGATTTGCCATTACTGCTTTAGTTATTAATAAATACTTTGTAGCCTGCATAACCTGAGTGTCGACTACCGTTATTTTAGTGTGATCGCCCGTTAAGCTCCTCGGGCGATATAGTAAATTTATAAAGGAGACTTTAGGGTTACTTAGGCGTAAAGCGGACTAGCCAACCGTTTCCCGTCAGGGGCCGTCTACTTTAACCTTATCGACGAGCACTCAGACTAGTTTGGTAAGCTAGTCAAGTAGCGACGTTACAGTATCGAGTGCCTTGTTAACTTTATTTTTTTAGTAGGTATTTTTGCTTTTGACTAATCATCTACAAGAAAAATCCTATTAGTATAGTGTCTGCAAAAAACATTTAGATAAGACATGATAAAAATCCAAAGGATTTTTTGTAGACACTGTATTGGTAGAGAACATTCTACTTCGGGCCTAAATGTGCATGAAGAATGAATAATACTAAATAGAGAAAGATGTTTGAAAAAGGTAGTTATTGGACATAATTTTTTTATTAAAGATTAACTAAAACAATTTTAACCACAAGTGAGAAGTAGTGCTTACTTGACTTTGGATTTAATAATTTTTTAGACTTGTTTATAAAAATGTGTAATAGTGTAATTTGTTACTGTCCAAAGACATTATTCACGTGTCTGGTGTGTACCCTATAATGTTTCATTTCTTTGTTCAGATTGTTGAGATGCCAAGAAAATATTTATAGGAGAAGTTTAAAAAAAATCCTACTATTATAGCGTGTGCTAGAAACATTTAGGTAAGACATATAATAATAACCTAAACGATTTCTTGCAAACGCTGTATTGGTAGAAAATATTTGGCAGTAAAAAAGTATTTGAGCAATAGAAAAAGAACAAGTAAATATTCGCATTACCGTATTATTACCGTGTACAGGTTACTGTCAAACTGAAGAAAATCGACTAAAAAAATCCTATTCCTATACTCTCTGTGAAAAAGCTTTTAGATGTGATATATTAAGAAAAACCAAAATCTTTTTCATAGAGTGTATTGGTAGAGAACGATCTACTTAGAACCAAATAATTGTGCGTGAGCAAACAAAGAAGATGTCTTCAGTAGATGTCTACAAGAAAAACATATCCACAGCGAAGAAATTCTTCTAAACAAATCCTATTAGTACCGTGTCTGAAAGACGTTTAGATATGATATTTTACGATAATCAGAACGATTTTTCACAAACACTGTATTGGTAGTGGACATTCTGCCTCAGAGTCAAGTCGTGCTTAAGCAATTGAAATAACAAAAATGGCTCAATGTGTGATTTCTTTAAAAATCCTACTAGTATGGCGTTTGCTATAAATCGTTTAGATATGACATATTAGATATTCCAAAGGGTTTATAGTACATGTTATATTGGTAGTGAACATTCTACGTCAGTACCTGATCTAGCTTTTGAAAATTGTATTTATTAATCTGTATAAAATTTTA
This sequence comes from Adelges cooleyi, assembly GCF_023614345.1. Classification (NCBI taxonomy): domain Eukaryota; kingdom Metazoa; phylum Arthropoda; class Insecta; order Hemiptera; family Adelgidae; genus Adelges; species Adelges cooleyi. The sequence goes on from NW_026096067.1 coordinate 708,273, forward strand.
AGTTTTTTACCAAGTAACAAATGTCAAAACGATATGTGTAACTTATATTATTGTAAAAACTTATTATTTTAGTGATTTTACACAATAAATGGTAGAGAATAATTTTGTAATAATTTTTGTTTCAGTGTCTAAGCGTGCTTGAGATATTGAAACAACCAAAATGGCTTTAATGATTCTTTAAGAATATGTAATGATGTAAATTAATTTTATAAACATTGTACACGTGCCTCATATGTTCTATTAATGTGGGATTACTTTAAAAATCCTACGAGTATGGCGGTTGCTATAAATCGTTTAGATATGACATATTAGATATTCCAAATGATTTATAGCACACGCTATATTGGTAGTGAACATTCTACGTCAGTACCTGATCTAGCTTTTGAAAATTGTATTTATTAATCTGTATAAAATTTTAAGTTTTTTACCAAGTAACAAATGTCAAAACGATATGTGTAACTTATATTATTGTAAAAACTTGTAATTTTAGAGACTTCGAAGGCCAATGGTGCTTGACCATTTGAAGAAATAACTAGATTGGATTTAATGATTCTTTTGATTTGTTTCAGAACTATTATAACTTGCCTCGTTTGTTCCATAGTATATTAATTCTTCATCCAGGTTACTAAAAGCCTAGAAATAGTTATAGTGGATGTCTACAAGAAAAACCTTACTGATATGTAAAAGAAAGGTTAGGAATTGAGTTGAACTGGCTACATGCAAGTGTTAAATTTTCGCATTAACGTATTTTTACTCTGTACAGGTTGCTGTCAAACTGAGGAATGTCCACAGCGAAAATCGACTTAAAAAATCCTATTCGTATACTCTCTGTGACAAAACTTTTAGATGTGATATATTAAGAAAATCCAAAACCTTTGTCACATAGAGTGTATTGGTAGAGAACATTCTACTTAGAACCTAATAATTGTGCGTGAGCAATTGAAGAAAATGTCTTCAGTAGATGTCTACAAGAAAAACAGCCCACTGGTGACACTTAGGTTTTCTTTAAAAGTTATTAATTTTTATTCGTTGTGCGTTTACTTATTAGCGAAAAACATTTTTTACTTTCCAGATCAGCGCTGTGCGGTTTGGTCTATAAATCTGATGATCTTGAAGTAGCTGTGTATGTATTGATAATAACATTATTATCAATTACAATTTACACCAGTTCAATTTATTTTAATAATAACTTACAGTTTACCGGTTTAATGAGGTTTTTAAAACATTAAAATAATTGTACCTATGTAAAGTTTAGATTTATACACCGAGTTGTGCTATCAACGACCGTAGGAATGCAAACGCTATTTTGCAGCCATCCGGTGTATTAAGATTTTTTAAAAACTCGTATCTTGATAACCATTCATAAAAAATGGATTATCATTGATTTTATAATATTATTTGTCTCAATAGATTAATAAGTGTTCAAAAGTTTAATATGGATTTTTTAAACAATTCAAATGGTTAGTGTACGATCGTTTAAGACCTAAGTATAGACTTACAAAGTGAGAAGCGCTATCATCGGCTATAGGGATGATAAAACTAGTTTACTGTTATTTTGGGCAACAGATTTCTCTAAATCTGTAATTGGACTTGCTGAACTTGAAAAAATATTCAAAATGAAAATTGATAAGTTTTAATACACCATATAAGTAATAATTTTGTTAATTGAGAGTTCTAATTGAATTGGTCATTTCAAAAACGACACAAGTCATAAAATTGAAATTTTACACTAACCACAAAAAACTTCATTACTCCAGAAATTTAACTTAATTCCCACTTACACCTATTTACTAACTTATTTTTAGAATTCCTGATATTCATAAGCCATAGTTTAAAATAGTCTAACTTTGGCTATGATTCATTAAATTGAGATTAAACATATTTGACTTGCGTGGTTTTGCAGGGAATAGATGATTATAGCAAAATTGAAATACATCTTTATTTTTAGGTGGAGTAAAACAGTGATTAGGTATGGCCATTAAGAGTATGGGTTATTTTCTACTAGCTGTAACTAATTAAAATTTCTACAATTTTAATTGTTGTTCCCTATTACAGAATAAGCGTAGATTATTCATTTTGATAAATTAACTATGAGTTCTTATACTACACTTATACCGTAATAAGTGTAAACATGCTTTAATCGATGCGATTCAGAGGTAAAATTTCTGGGTTTTTGTAATAATGCATTTGCCTACACTCATGTTTAATTTGTATATGTTTAAACTCAGGCTTAAGTCATTTTGATAAATTAACTATAAGCTCTTATACTAATTTTGGAAAATGTGATTTGTGTTCTAGATCTAACGTAGTGGGAAACCTGCTGAGAATCAGAATAAAAATGGACGATTATTGCCGTGAAATGTGCCCAGGTTCCAGGGCTCGTGGCGGCCGCAAACCCTCGATGCCAACTTACTATACTAAAATAGTGTTTTGACGATAATTTGTTTATAATTTAATTAATATGATTTTGTAAAATATTTATCGTCGGTGTATTGGGGTGTATGGACTGCCCCTTAGAATAATAGACTATTGGCAACACAACGTACACTGACACCAAGACACTAAAAGGTATTTTAATATTTTATGATTTTAATATTTTATTTTTCATTTACTTATATGTTTATCACGGTTTTCACTTAGAAATCATTATTTTTTTGGCTCAAGTGAATTTTATCGGTCATATAAAAACAAACTAATATTGTGAAACTGATTTCAAATAAAATAATAACAATTGAATCATTAAAAAAAAAACATGTAATTATTCAGTATTTAAAAATATTCAATTATACATATATCTAAACATACCTATTTAAAAAGTGATTAACAATAATAAAATGTAAAAAAATGAGTTGTATTCATTTTGCTTAATGATTTCAGTTGACAAAATTTACTTTTGTCTTACTATGTTAACATTCATATTGTTGAGAACATTCAAGAAAAAAAATAATACATTACAATAAAATGTAAAACATTTTGAAATAAAAACTTGTGTGTTTTTAATTTTTATTCGTGGCAGGACTTCTTTAGACTGTAATTCCAATCTTACGGAGACATCACATTTTTCGGTGAAATCGTTTCGATGTGAGGATTGTTTTTTTAGCAGGATTTGTCAAAGGTGTGTTTAATATTTTTTAATTTTTATTTTGTTGATTTAATCTCATTTGATACCTAGTTATTAGCTTTATTATTTATACCTACTAAATTTTTGACATAATTAGTTTACGTTAATTTTATTTTTTAGGTAAACAGAAGCACAAAGCCGCGACAATTTCCAATTATTTATATCTCACGTTCCACGATGGACCAACAGAGTAAAATTAATTTTTTTATCCAAATAAAAAGATAATTTTGTATAATAGTTAATCCTAACCAACTTTCTGTTTGCAACGTTTTATGAGCCCTCAGCTTTCCGGACCTATTTATCGTTTAAAATCATGTAATTATTAATAATGTAACCCTACTTATTTCTCTCTTTAGTACTGTTTAATTGTCGAGCCAAATATTTTTGTACCTATAAGAGGATATAACCGACCTATGGGAAAAAAACAACATAATATACAATAATAAGTCAGTTTCATATACAAACTGAGTAAATTCAGAGTTAAGAGTATCAATACTTCATGCAGACACATAAATACTTAGATGTGCAATCTAGTATCTCTAATATCTTATCTCTATTAATTCACCTCCATACTCCTCCTCCATATTACTCTATAATTCCTTAATACTCCTCCATAGTTCGTCCATTATTCCCCCATAATCCACAATGACATCAGTACTGTTTTCATCCATGGACCATGTCAAAAAAAATTAAGTCTTAAATTTTTTAAAAATTTTTTTATCATTCTGTAGTACTTATACATATATTAAACAGAGCACTAACGAAATACAAGATCAAAATAATTAGCTAATCAAACAATACTACATTAATCGTATGTGACATGCACTAATGTAAAAACAGTAAAAAATGTAATCCAACTCTTAAATCGAAAATAGTTTTTTAATAACTATGTTTTCAACTTGATCCACAGTATAGTGTGCGCGGTCTGAAAATACAAAATATTAAACAATTTTTAAACAAACGAATCGGGCCAACTTAATAGCAAAAAATAAGATGACAATAATAACGTGTTACACTGGCAAAACATTTTTATTTCAAATTGTTGAATTATTCAAGAAAGGTTAATAAAATGTTTTAAAAAAGCTGAACGCGTATCTCGCATGTTTCTATTTGTGTTTTGTACGCCAGCAAAAAAAAGTTCACTCGATTATTTAAATGTCTCTTCAGTGGTTATGAACATTTTACACAACGCATTAATCGAATATTATATTATATTGTTAATTACTTGATAACGCCAATTTATGTTCTTGATAAGTAGGGAAGTGTTTGGTAACTTTAAAATCGTGCTTTATCTCTTCAATTATACAGTCTAATGTTTCATAACGTATAAAACACGTATACAACCCGAAAATGTATGTTGCCCTTCTCTACAGAACAACAAGAAAACATTTAAATATATATTCAATTTTACAGATAAAACTAATAGTTCTTTTGCAAAACCACCATTAACGACTTGCTGTGATTGTTTTATCATTATAACATCAGTTTTATAGTAGTTAAAGAGTTTTTTTGTCATATTAGGATCAATAGTGTTTAGCTTCGATGCTATTGGTTTTACAATGATGGGGGATTTATTAGCAACTCTATAAATATCATCTAGTTTGTACCTGGGGGGGGGGGGGGATTAAAGTTTTAAAAAACTCAAAAACTATTTATAATATTTACTGAGCCCTGAAGAAGGAACATGGAAGTGTTTTGAAACGTTGGCGAACTAGTCAAGATATCGAAATGGGAGTAACCGCAACGCGTGTAAATACAATACCCCATTCAAGTTATTTTTTTTTTGCTTTTATTTGTAAAGGATCATTTGCATTTTTTTTAAATTTTAACAATAAAAAAGCCAATACTGTGGGGTCAGGGCATAGTGGGATGAGGAGGTCACAGGGTGTACAGGAATTTTTACAATTGAAAGTGATAAAATCACATTCAAATAAACGTCTCGATGCGAATCAGTATTTCCACGCCAGTAAAGTCCAAACCAAGCACAGTGTAAACAGTTTACAAATTAGCACCAAAGCGTTTGTTTGAAAGTGATTTTAACATTTTTATTTATAATTATTCCTGTAGACTGTAGAGTGAAGACGGTCACACTATGCTTTGATCCGTTATGCCTCGACCCCACTGTACTGGCTTACTCGGATACATTCACTTTTAAATAGACCCGTTGATGCTAATTTGTAAACTGCTTATTAGGAAATATTCAATTTTTTTTTATTAAGTTTTTTCCTTCTGGGGTAAAATCGGCAAGGAATCATCCAAAAACGGTTCTGTTATTTAGTATTTTTTTATGTGTAAAAAAGTCATCAAAAAGTCTTTTATTTGTAATATAGTATCATAGTTTTTTTTTTACTACGCAATCTTGTACGGTACCATCGTATGCCAAACTTTCGGAGTCTACAAAATCTTTGACGACGCTTATAACTTCTTCCAATGTGTATTCATGGAGTAAACTATCAACATATTCTGAAATTACAAAATATAATTTTTTTTTCAATAACCTTTAAAGAAATTGAAAATAACAGTTTGTTGTCCTTGTAAATGACTTTTATTTCAAATAATTGTAATTTAAGAATAATGATGTAATATTAAATTCTACATTTTAATTAAGACTAAAAATGTAAGAAAATGATCATGTATTTTATATTTTGGTAATTGTTTTGTACACCATCAAAAATACTCTACCGTTATTTCAATTTTTTATATTAGTGTACTTAGTTATAAGTTATATTATGTGGATTATTATTATTATTATTATTAAGAATTTTTAATAAGTGAACAGTAAAAAGACTCTCCGATGCGAAAATGGGGGTGGTAAAATCTTAACATTTTCTATTAATTATAGTTTTTTTTCAAAATCAATTACTATGAAAATCACAATGTTTTTACTGATGGGAAGCACAAACAACCACACAAGTAGAATAATTATCTATAACACAGTATCATAGTTTTTTTTTTTACCGTACAATCGTTTTCCAAACTTTTGTAGTCTAAAATATCTTTGAAGGCGTTTATAACATCTTCCAATTTATATTCTTGTAGTACACTATCAACATATTCTGAAATTACAAAACAAATTAATTTTTTTTCTATAACCTTTTAAGAAATTGGAAATAACAGTTTGTAACCCTTGTAAAAGATTTTTATTTCAAATAATAGTAATTTAAGTATAATGATGTTGTATTAAATTCTACATTAAAAAAAAAAAAAAATATCATATCCATATTTCTATACCTATATTCTATATAGATAAACTATATCTATAAACTTTCCCGTTTTTTTTTTAATTTTCTATCTGCCTTGTAAAGAAAAGTTATGATTAAAATTAAAATTAAATAATTTACAGTTTTACAAATGATACGTTTGAATATTTAAAATGTGTCTCTTCAATCGTTTTTGAACATTTTATTCAACATGTTTATTGAATTTATCTCTATTGAATATTACCTTTAGCGACTACTTTTATTAGTACATTATTTAATCCTTCATAGCCTGTGCCATCTTGGCCAACATTTTCCCTGACTATGTTTCTTATCATTTCCTATTGTTTCAAAATAAGACTGTATATTAGTATAATTTACCTGTAAAACTTAGCCTTCATTAGCGAAATAAAAACGACAAACTGACAGTCATATTAAGTGGATAATTATTATTAGGAATAATTGTTAGTAAGTGAACAGTAAAAATACTCTTCGATGCGAAAAAGGGGGTGGTAAAATCTTAGCGTTTTCTATTAATCATTAATGTTTATTGTCCAATATACTTACACGTTGTTTTGAAGTAGGCGGTCTACCCTGACATTCCAACATGTACAATGCCAAGCCGGAAAACAGTATCATAGTTTTCGAATACATTTTTATTTTTCAAATAATAGGTAACCTACTAGAGTACTTGTTTTAGAAAAAAAAGGCGTATACTAATACAACGTATACTAATGGCCAACTGTTAAACACGTAGTCGTGTTCTGTAGGTGTTCTGTACACTTGACTTATGCAATATATTATATTTTGTTTTTGCGAATAGTCAAATGATAGAGCAGTTGAAAACAACGTATTATGACATCTGTGTGTACAAATCCGAGTACTATATATCTGTTTTGTCGGCTTACGATTTATTACTAGTATAACTATCGATTTTCCAAGCTCTTAGAAAAAGCTTTCGCACAAACACACACATAAAAAACGGAATTCGAGCGAAATGGTGTTATAAGTTGAAAATTATTTAAAAGCAGTGGATTTAAAAAAAATTCGGGTTGTTACTTTGTGAAAAAATCCCAAATTAGTTTTGTAAATTGTCAATCTAGTATATTAGAAGTATAATAGAGCTTTGAAAGAATAGTATAGTTTAATATAAATCAAACTATGGAGTACAAACGAATGAAATATTATTCGTTGACCATTCCAACTAAATTAACAAATACATGACACTGTATATGGGCTATTTGGCCCACAATGTTCTTGCAAAAAAATAAAAACTGGTACAGTGGGGTCGGGGCATAGTTTTACTGTTTTTTTTTCATAGTCGCTATCTGTATTTAAGCCAACGTGACTACGGAGACTCTGGTAACACATCACTTTTCAATAAAAACGTGAAAGCATAGAACAAGACTTAAATATTTATTCGAAAGAATTTCTCGGTATAAGTACTTTCCATAAACTGTACAGGTCATCTAGATAACAACTTTTGCCTTATTTAAATGTAAGTTTGATTTTATTTTATATAATTACTTTTTGTCAAAAGAAAAACAACTCCAAATTATCCTATTTGTTTTCTACTGTCACACCGTCCCCTAAAACTCTTCGGTAAACCTTGGCCAGATTGCAAACGGAATCGGCGAGTCAATGTACTTTGTTCTGATCTGTTCTGCGCAATAGCAGCTGCTCCCCTCGTGGGTTTGTACCTATTATAACAAATCTCCCGGGTGGTGGCGATCAATGAAGCTATTCGAGGGTAGAGGGTTCAGTTACATACATTTATTGTACACAGAGTTCATTTGTGTACCGTCCACGGTCTGGGAAATACTGCCGCCCAAGTCTGTTCTTGAATGCTGTGAAAAAAGGGCCGCGTTTAAGTGAGTTTTAGATTATTATTATTTTTTAAATGCATGCACATAATATAATAATATATTAGGTACGCCATGATTTACACGAATGTGCATGTTTGCTTATTTATTATCGCCGGGTTTGCACCGTGTACTTGGATTTGCTCTCAAATATTAAAAAAATACTTTACAATTTGTACAAACCGTTAAATGTTTCAATGAAATTGTGAAACTTATTTTGTTACTGGGTAATACCTATTTTTGTAGCCAACAACTCAAAATGCTCTTAATGCTATTATTAAATTTATAATATACAAGTACATTATTTCGTCGAGTGTACTATAAAGCCAAATTAATGACCTCAGCAAATTCTACAAGGAAAATCTTATTAGTATAGTATCTGCAAAAAACTTTTAGATATGATATGATAATAATCTAAAAGATTTTTTGCAGACACTGTATTGGTAACGAATTTTCTACATTAGTGAGACACTAGTGCAATAGCACTAGCATAGGTTAAAACAAGAACGTTGTGTACATTATTAATTATTGTAATATAACTTACCCATTTTACCCGTTATCCGTCGATTATAGTCTCTTGTTAACTTTATTTATTTTTTACTTGTGTAAAATGTCTTTACTATTTACTATTGTAAAATTTATTATATTGTTTACTGCGGGCTAGTTCCGTTCAGAATAAGTACATTATTTCGTCCGGTGTACTAAAAAGCCACATAAATTACCGCAGCAAAATTATACAACGAAAATCCTATTAGTATAGAGTCTGCAAAATTTTTTTTAGTAATAACATGATAATAGTCCAAACGTTTTTTTGAAGACCTTTTATTGGTAGACAATATTCTACTTCACTGAGATACTATTGCGTGAAAACAAGAATGTTGTGTACATTAATATTATAATTGTAATATAACTACCTACATAATGTATTTCTTTTATATTAAAATTCTTCATAAAAAACCATACCCAAAAAAAAATGTTTAATTTCTGATTTAAAATATATTTCTATAAATATTTTTTAAATGTATTAACGTACATAATTTATCAAACACAAATGACAAGTTTTAAATTGTATTCTGACCAAAGAAAAAAATACAAATAAAAGTTTTTATTATACTTAATATAATAATTATCGCATTATATTGCCAATGTAAAGTAAAACATATCCACAGCGAAGAAAATTTACTAAACAAATCCTTTCAGTGCCGTGTCTGTGAAAAATGTTTAGATATGATATTTTACGATAATCAGAACGATTTTTCACAAACACTGTATTGGTAGTGAACATTCTGCCTCAGAGTCAAGTCGTGCGTAAGCAATTGAAATAACAAAAATGGCTCATTGTGTGATTTCTTTAAAAATCCTACTAGTATTGCGTTTGCATTAAATCGTTTAGATAAGACATATTAGATAATCAAAATGATTTATAGCACACGCTATAGTGGTAGTGAACAGTCTACGTCAGAACCTGATCTAGCTATTAAAAATTTTATTTTTTTATCTGTATTATATTTTAGGTTTTTTACCAAGTAAAAAAAGTGAAAACAATATGTGTAATTTATATGATTGTAAAAACTTATTATTTTAGTGATTTTACACAAAAAATGGTAGAGAATAATTTTGTAATAATTTTTGCTTCAGTGTCTAAGCGTGCTTAAGATATTGAAACAACCAAAATGGCTTTAATGATTCTTTAAGAATATGTAATGATGTAAATTATTATATAAACATTGTACACGTGCCTCATATGTTCTAATAATGTGTGATTTCTTTAAAAATCCTACTAGTATGGCGTTTGCTATAAATCGTTTAGATATGACATATTAGATAATCAAAAGGATTTATAGTCATTTGTGAGTTCATTTGTGCATCGTCCACGACCTGGAAAATACTGCCGCCTAAGTCTGCTTTTGAGAGCTGTGAAAAAAGGGCCGCGGTAAGGTGAGTTTTAGATTATTATTATTTTTTTAATGCATGCACTAGTATAATAATATATTAGCTACGCCATGATTTACACGAATGTGCATGTTTGATTATTTATTACCGCCGGGTTTGCGCCGTGTACTTGGATTTGCTCTCAAATATTAAAAAAATACTTTAAAATTTTTACAAACCGTTAAATGTTTCAATGAAATTGTGAAATTTATTTTATTACTGGTTAATACCTATTTTTGTAGCCAACGACGCAAATTGCTCTTAATGCTATTATTAAATTTATACAATACAAGTACATTATTTCGTCGAGTGTACTATAAAGTCAAATTAATGACCACAGCAAATTCTACAAGGAAAATCTTATTAGTATAGTATCTGCAAAAAACTTTTAGATATGATATGATAATAATCTAAAAGGTTTTTTTGGAGACACTGTATTGGTAACGAATATTCTACATTAGTGAGATACTAGTGCAATAGCACTAGCATAGGTTAAAACAAGAACGTTGTGTACATTATTAATTATTGTAATATATCTTACCTAACATTTTTTTTAAAATTAAAATGATTAACAAAATCCTTACGTTTCATAAAAACTTTGCATTACAGTAATTTGTATTTTTAGACTACCCAACAAATGTTTTAATGTTAAAATGTCATGTATTTACAACGTTTATTGGTATTAATACGACTGCATTCAGGTGAAAGGGGTTAAGTTTAAAATTGCAATCATTTACCCCCTTATAAGTTCAGAATGAAAATTTTAATTTTATGTTGACAACCCCATTTTTGTCAAAAATGACTTAACCCATTTTACCCGTTATCCGTCGATTATAGTCTCTTGTTAACTTTATTTATTTTTTAATTGTGTAAAAAGTCTTTACTATTTATTGTTGTAAAATTTATTATATTGTTTACTGCGGGCTAGTTCCGTTCATTATAAATACATTATTTCGTCCGGTGTACAAAAAGCCACATAAATTACCGCAACGAAATTATACAACAAAAATTCTAATAGTATAGGGTCTGCAAATTTTTTTTAGATTTAACATGATAATAGTCCAAAAGTTTTTTTGCAGACCCTATATTATAAGACAATATTCTACTTCACTGGGATACTATTGCGTGAAAACAAGAATGTTGTGTTCAATAATATTATAATTGTAATATAACTACCTACATAACTTATTTCTTTTATATTAAAATTCTTCATAAAGAACCATACCTTAAAAAAAATGTTTAATTTCTGATTGAAAGTATAGTTCTATAAATAATTTTTAAATGTATTAACATGTATAGTTTATCAAATACAAATAACAAGTTTTAAACTGTATTCTGACCAAAGAAAAAGATACAAATATAAGTTTTTATTATACTTAAAATAATAATTATCGCATTATATTGCCATTGTAAAGTAAATATTTTTAAGTTATTTCAAAATTACTTTCTTCAAATTCCAATTAAGTTTCCTATACGTTACATAAAAACTTATTTTCAGTTGTTTGTGTTTTTGGACTATCCAACAATGTTTAAATGCTAAGCTCATTGGTATCGAGTCCCTTGTTAACTTTTTTTAGTAGGTATTTTTGCTTTTGACTTATCATCTACAAGAAAAATCCTATTAGTATAGTGTCTGCAAAAAACATTTAGATAAGACATGATAAAAATCCAAAGGATTTTTTGCAGACACTGTATTGGTAGAGAACATTCTACTTCGGGCCTAAACGTGCATGAAGAATGAATAATACTAAATAGAGAAAGATGTTTGAAAAAGGTAGTTATTGGACATACATTTTTTATAAAAGATTAACTAAAACAATTTTAACCACAAGTGAGAAGTAGTGCTTACTTGACTTTGGATTTAATATATTTTTAGACTTGTTTATAAAAATGTGTAATAGTGTAATTTGTTACTGTCCAAAGACATTACTCACGTGTCTGGTGTGTACCCTATAATGTTTCATTTCTTTGTTTAGATTGTTGAGATGCCAAGAAAATATTTATAGCAGAAGTTTAAAAAAATCCTACTATTATAGCGTGTGCAAGAAACATTTAGGTAAGACATATGATAATATCCTAACGTTTCTCGTAAACGCTGTATTGGTAGCGAATATTCGGCGGTAAAAAAGTATGTGAGCAATAGAAAAAGAACAAGTAAATATTCACATTATCGAAATTCGACTACAAAAATCCTATTCGTATGCTGTCTGTGAAAAACTTTTAGATGTAAATATTAAGATAATCCAATAGTTTTTTTCACATACAGTGTATTGGTAGAGAACATTCTGCCTCAGAGTCAAGTCGTGCGTAAGCAATTGAAATAACAAAAATGGCTCATTGTGTGATTTCTTTAAAAATCCTACTAGTATGGCCGTTGCTATAAATCGTTTAGATATGACATATTAGATATTCCAAATGATTTATAGCACACGCTATATTGGTAGTGAACATTCTACGTCAGTACCTGATCTAGCAAATTGAAAATTGTATTTATTAATCTGTATACAATTTTAAGATTTTTACCAAGTAACAAATGTCAAAACGATATGTGTAACTTATATGATTGTAAAAACTTGTAATTTTAGAGACTTCGAAGGTCAATTGTGCTTGACCAATTGAAGAAATAACTAGATTGGATTTAATGATTTCTTTGATTTGTTTCAGAAATATTATAACTTGCCTCGTGTGTTACATAGTATATTAATTCTTCATCCAGGTTACTAAAAGCCTAGAAATAGTTATATTGGATGTCTACAAGAAAACCCTTACTGATATGTAAAAGAAAGGTTAGGAATTGAGTTGAACTGGCTACATGCAAGTGCTAAATATTCGCATTATCGTATTATTACTGTGTACAGGTTACTGTCAAACTGAGGAAATGACCACAGCGAAAATCGACTAAAAAATCCTTTTCGTATACTCTCTGTGACAAAACCTTTAGATGTGATATATTAAAATAGTCCAAAGGCTTTTTCACATACAGTGTATGGGTAGAGAACATTCTACTTAGAACCTAAAAATTGTGCGTGAGCAATCGAAGAAGATGTCTTCAGTAGATGTCTACAAGAAAAACATATCCACAGCGAAGAAAATTCACTAAACTAATCCTATTAGTACCGTGTCTGTGAAAAACGTTTAGATATGATATTTTATGATAATCAGAACGATTTTTCACAAACACTGTATTGCTAGAGAACATTCTGCCTCAGTGTCAAGTCGTGCTTAAGCAATTAAAATAACAAAAATGGCTCGTTGTGTGATTTCTTTAAAAATCCTACTAGTATGGCGTTTGCTATAAATCGTTTAGATATGACATATTAGATAATCAAAAGGATTTATAGCACATGCTACATTGGTAGTGAACATTCTACGTCAGAACCTGATCTAGCTATTGTAAATTAGATTTATTATTCTGTATAATATTTTAGGTTTTTTACCAAGTAACAAATGTCAAAACAATATGTGTAATTTATATGATTGTAAAAACTTATTATTTTAGTGATTTTACACAATAAATGGTAGAGAATAATTTTGTAATAATTTTTGTTTCAGTGTCTAAGCGTGCTTGAGATATTGAAATAACCAAAATGGATTTAATGATTCTTTAAGAATATGTAATGATGTAAATTATTATATAAACATTGTACACGTGCCTTATATGTTCTATTAATGTGTCATTTCTTTAAAAATCCAACTAGTATGGCGTTTGCCATATATCGTTTTGATATGACATATTAGATAATCAAAATGATTTATAGCACACTGGTGACACTTAGGTTTTCTTTTAATGTTATTAATTATTATTCGTTGTGCGTTTATATATTAGCGAAAAACATTTTCCACTTTCCAGATCAGCGCTGTGCCGTTTGGTCTATAAATCTGATTATCTTGAAGTAGCTGTGTAAGTACTGATATTAACATTTAGACTTACAAAGTGAGAAGCGCTATCTACGACTATAGGGATGATAAAACTAGTTTACTGTTATTTTGGGCAATAGATTTCTCTAAATCTGTAAATGGACTTGCTGAACTTGGAAAAATATTCAAAATGAAAATTGATAAGTTTTAATACACCATCTAATATATAAAATGTCAATTTTAATAGCCGACGTCCCGCCAGTCGCCTAATCGTCTCTTCCATGGGATTCATATAATACATCTCGCTCATAACACAAGCAACTGAGGCGGCTTAGGCAGCGCGTGGCGTTGGCGCGCGTTTTTATCATGTCACAACGTTATCGTATCAAATAATAACGGTGACGGCGTGTGTTGTTTTTTTTGCCGAGTTTGTACTTTCCTTAAATTAAATTAAACGTAAAATTATTATTATTATTATTAATTACACTGTTGTTCTTTGTCATACGTGGTTTTTTATTCAATAATGTTTCCCGGTGTGTCAAACGTTATTATATATATAATAATAAAAATTAAAAACGGCGAACGGTGTGTTTTGTTTTTTTTGGTGAATTTTTGTCTTTGTTATATTATATATATACAATTATATATTAAACGTATAATAGTTATTATTAATTACATATTTGTCCGTAATTCGCTCACGGTTTTCGTTCAAGAGAAATCGACGTGTTTCTCGGTGTGCAAACATTACCTATTAATATGCGTCGTTGGATGTCGGTACGTTTTTTAGATTTAGAATATATATAATAATATATAGTATAGTAGTATATTACATTTTGCTTAAACCAAATTATCAAATTAATTAGATGTACAAAATTCTTATCTTTTTCAAACCGCTGTGCGTGCTGATAACGATACATTCCATATTTTTTGTTGAAAAATTTGTTGACATATATATCTACTATTTATTTTCAATTAAATAACTTACTGACTTATTTTATAAATATGTAAATTATTTGTTTTAGGCCAATACTATAGTGAAATCATAACCGACGCGTGTCCGTTTAGAAGATTGATTGCTACTTCTATCTACTCTGTCTTTAATTAATACAATAAGTAGTTATTATTGTTACCATCGGTTACAGACTGTTATCCTATGCCGTCACCGATTAATTTGCCTGCGGCCATCAGAGAACGTACACCGTAGAAGTTGATTTTTTGTTATTTATGAAGTATTAATTAAAACATTAATTATTTCAAATTTTTTTGTTAAAGCTGTACAATTATGATCACTACATAGAATACAAATTATTTTAGTTTTTTTATATATTTTTTTTAAATGATATATTATTTCACGTTAAATTGGCATTATTTGAATACATTTTAATTATTTCATTTAGTAGGATGATTTACCTATATAAATATGTATGATCACTATCGAGTACTATCACTAACCGTTTAGGGTTTTTAAAATTGTTTTTTGACTTAATTTGTGGTTTTAGTATTTTTACTTCGGAAAATTCAGACATCGTAGGTAAACTATGTGGAAATCAACGATTCAAGCTAAAAAAATCTCATAATTGTCATTAAAGTTGAAAATATAGTTTGTATTCTTTGAAATTGACAAACATATAACTTTACTTTTTTAAATCATGTATCTGATTTCACTTTCCAGATAATTTTTTTTTTAGGAAGTATTATTGTACATTTTTAGTAGAAAAACATTTATATACCTATCTAAAAATAACATAATACATGGATTAATTAAAAAAAAGTTTACTGTTGTTAAAATAATAATATATTTATATAATGAAAAATATTTTTTTAAATAATAATAATAGTATATTCGATGCACTGAATAAAAATTGTTCGGATCTAAAAACAATCGATTTTTAGTTTTTTACACCTGGGGCTACTTTTGTGTGCTTAAATTTATATACATTATTGACATAAAATATCTATGTGTTCATTCCGCTCTAATAAGAAAGAACTATATTATATGATTTAATTTATTTTAATCACATTATACATAGCAACATACATAGCATTATACATAGCAACATCTTATGCTATTGTAATCATTCCAGTTTTTACTCCCTGGCTTTATAATACTTATTCAACCAACGAATAAATGCATTTTTACACAGTGTTATAATAAAAAATTATAGGTATGTTTTTTAAAAGCATCAGCAGAAGTCCCTATATTTTCTTTTTAAATTCTTAAAACAGTTGTCTTTAGATTATTTTAGCGTTCAACATTTTGTGTTCTTAGACCGTTTTTATGAGTAGTAATCAAAAATCAAAAAAATTGTCTGAACATTTATTTTTACTAACTATTTAATGTTAATTTTTTATATTATATGTATGTATATATATTTTTTTTTTTGAGCTGCTGTTGATATAGCTTGAACTAAATTAGATACTTATTAATATTGATATTTTGGTTTTTTGGTGGTGTGCTTTCAGACATAGGGCATTATTAAAACATAAAAATAAAATATTAATTTCAAATCATTTTATTGCATTTTAACATTTTGAAGCATGGTGGTATAAGTAATATACCACTTTCTCAAAAAATAGCCTACTCTCGCACAGTGGTATATATTTATTACCACCTTCATAATCATGTTCAGAGAAAATCGGAGATAAAAATGCTGTGCTTCAAAGGGTTAAAATTTATATTGAAAATCGACATTTAATTTACTATTTTATTATTTATAGAAGTATAATATAAGTATTCGCTCCACCCTAAAAAAGTATAGTAAATCTATAGATTTTGCTATATTTTTTTAAATTGATACTACATAATGAAAAATAAAATTATTTTAAAATTTTTGATTATTATCATTTAGTAGGATGAATTGTTGGTTTTTTTTTTTTTTTTTTTTTTTTTTTTTTATTTATTAAAGAGTATTTACAATCTATGCTGCAAGGCATAATAAGCAAATAGTTACATTGTTATATATACAGAGCGAGGGGAAAAAAAATAAACAAATAGAAACGGTGATTTGATGTGAGTAGGGAGGCTATCCAGTAATAGAACCCAACGTGATTTTTGTTCTAATTATTTTTAATTAGATTAATTTGAATTATTGTATTAACAGATCTCGACACCAATGTCTTCGGAGTCGGCGAGGTGGATTTCCGGGGAGTGAATTAGAAGCAAGTTGAGATATTAAAGGGTTAGAATGAGTGTGTAATTTGGAATGAAATTTTTTGTAGTGTTTTATGGCTAAGTGGTTTATTGGTTCTATTTTAAAGTCATTTTGAAGTGTGCAGTTTGATACATACCATGGGGCAGAAGAGATAATACGTAGAGTGATAGATTGGAAAGCTTGTAAGGTACGAAGTTGGGATGGTTTTTCACATACCCAAATTTGGATTGCATATGCCCAAATAGGCCTTAATAGGGATTTGTATATAATAATTTTATTGTGGAAAGGTAATTTTGATTTGAGGATTGGACGTAGTAAATGGAGTCTGCTGTTGAGAATTTTTCTTTTAGATTTAATGTGGGAGCCCCAAGTTAATCGTTTGTCGAGTGTGACACCAAGATATTTGACTTCCGAGGATATTGGAATAAGTATTCCTTGGAATTGGGGAGGGGGTGGAACAGATTTTTTTAGTGTGAAGGGAAAAATTGTTGGTTAGCCATCTAAAAATATATCAACATATGGATTTATACCTTTCATGGTTTACTTAAAAAAGTATTAATGTATATATCAATTTATCTATTATGTATAAAATATGTCTGGATAAGTATCCAATAATTTAGGTATTTTATGCACTGAATATTATTATTATTATTATCATTTTGTACTCTGACCGTTTTTATAATCACCGCCGGACACTCGAATAATCAAAAATATTTGCTACAAATTATTTCAGACATTTCATTCATGTTTTGTACTCTTGAGTTCCCAAGTAACCGTCACACAAACATATCATTCTTCCACACTTTTAAACTTCTAATAACCAACAAACGTCAGACCTTAAGTATCAAAGTACCTTTAGCATTAAAGGTCCAGATCCAAAAACTAAAAGATTTGCATCGAGACATTTCATTTAACCTCTCTTTGGACATTTTTATAAGCTCTGCCAAATAGTCGATCAATAATAATGTATTTATCACTCTTCACTTCTTTCCCTTTTAAGTTTTAATATAAACTAGACATTTCATTCATGTGATTTACTCTTGAATTCTTAAACACTTATGAACTTCTGTTAAACCACCAGACCTTTAATATACATATTTAATGCATTATGCTGTTGGTTACATTCTAAACGTACAGTACGTCATTACCGAATAATGGCATAGACGGTGATTTCTGAACAAATAAGGATTTTAATTCAACCAATATCTAGACATATAACGTATACGTTTGAAAAAGTTTTGTTGCACATAGGAACACCATATCAGACACATAGCCGACTGACCTCTAAACATTTCTATCTATTTTTAACCATAGCTATTACCAAGCCCGCGAAGTAAACAACACCTCAAACAATTCAAATTAAAAAAAAAAATAATTGTACTTTAAGCAAGTAGCACACTCGCTTAAGTAGTAGGACATTTCTGATCTGACAGATAGCTATTAGATAGTATTGCGATGGCTCGACACCGTGGCCGGCGCAGCCGGGCACCCCCCTCGGAATCTGTGACCTCCCCGAAAATACTTTGCAGCGAGGGGACGTGAGCGTGCCCGGCGTAGCCGGGTACAGTACCGGGAATCTGTGACCTACCCGCCCGACTCGGGGGCCTGGGGGCGGAGCCCTCAACTATAGCGAAGCTCTAGTATAAGTATTAATTTTGTTAATTGAGAGTTCTAATTTAATTATCATTTCAACACAAGTCATGAAATTTTACACCAACCACAAAAAAATTTAAGAAATTTCAGAAATTTAACTTAATTCCCACTTACACCTATTTACTTATTTTTAGAATTCCTGATATTCATAAGCCATAGTTTAAAATAGTCTAACTTTGACTATAATTCATTAAATTAAGATTAAACATACTTGACTTGCAAGTGGTTTTGCAGGGAATAGATGATTATAGCAAAATTGAAATACATCTTTATTTTTAGGTGGAGTAAAACAGTGATTAGGTATGGCCATTAAGAGTATGGGTTATTTTCTACTAGCTGTAACTAATTAAAATTTCTACAATTTTAATTGTTGCTCCCTATTACAGAATAAGCGTAGATTATTCATTTTGATAAATTAACTATGAGTTCTTATACTACACTTATACCTTAAAAAGTGTAGACCTGCTTCAATTGATGTGATTCGGAGGTAAAACTTCTGGGTTTCTTTAATAAAGCATTTGCCTACACTCATGTTTAATTTGTATATGTTTAAACTCAGGCTTAAGTCATTTTGATAAATTAACTATAAGCTCTTATACAAATTTTTAAAAATGTGATTTGTGTTTTAGATCTAACGTAGTGGGAAACCAGCTGAGAATCAGAATTAAAATGGACGATTATTGCTGTGAAATTGTGCCCAGGTTCCAGGGCTCGTGGCGGCCCCAAACCCTCGATGCCAACTTTTTCATAGGGACACATTTTTAGAGATTCCAATAAGCTTTCGATTGATATACTCAAAAAGAGGGGACCTCTTCCGGAACATTGTTCAAAATCGACTTAATCGTTGCAGCAGTCGGCCGGCTATTTTATTGTTGACAGGATTCAGGGGGCTCTTGGTGGCCGCAAAACCCCCGGTGCCGGTTTTTTAAGTTAAATAACATCCTAAAATAGTGTTATGACGATAATTTGTTTATAATTTAATGAATATGATTTTGTATAATATTTATCGTCGGTGTATTGGGGTATATGGACTGCCCCTTAGAATAATAGACTATTGGCAACACAACGTACACTGACACCATGACACTAAAAGGTATTTTAATATTTTATGATTTCAATATTTTATTTTTCATTTACTTATATGTTTATCACGGTTTTCACTTAGAAATCATTATTTTTTTGGCTCAAGTGAATTTTATCGGTCATATAAAATCAAACTAATATTGTGAAACTGATTTCAAATAAAATAATAACGCATTTATCGAATATTATATTATAATGTTAATTACTTGATAACGCCGATTTATGTTCTTGATAAGTAGGGAAGTGTTTGGTAACTTTAAAATCGTGCTTTATCTCTTCAATTATACAGTCTAATGATTCATAACGTATAGTGTAAACAGTTTACAAATTAGCACCAAAGCGTTTGTTTGAAAGTGATTTTAACATTTTTATTTATAATTATTCCTGTAGACTGTAGAGTGAAGACGGTCACACTATGCTTTGATCCGTTATGCCTCGACCCCACTGTATTGGCTTACTCGGATACATTCACTTTTAAATAGACCCGTTGATGCTAATTTGTAAACTGCTTATTAGGAAATATTAAATTTTTTTTATTTAAGTTTTTTCCTTCTGGGGTAAAATCGGCAAGGAATCATCCAAAAACGGTTCTGTTATTTAGTATTTTTTTATGCGTAAAAAAGTCATTCTCTAAATTGACTACTATGAATATCACAATGTTTTTACCGATGGGAAGCACAAACAATCACACAAGTCTTTTATTTTAATATAGTATCATAGTTTTTTTTACCATGCAATCTTGTACGGTACCATTGTATGCCAAACTTTCGGAGTCTACAAAATCTTTGACGACGCCTATAACTTCTTCCAATGTGTAATCATGGAGTAAACTATCAACATATTCTGAAATTACAAAATATAATTTTTTTTCAATTACCTTTGAAGAAATTGAAAATAACAGTTTGTTGTCCTTGTAAATTATTTTTATTTCAAATAATTGTAATTTAAGAATAATGATGTAATATTAAATTCTACATTTTTATGAGACTAAAAATGTAAGAAAATGATCATGTATTTTATATTTTGGTAATTGTTTTGTACACCATCAAAAATACTTTACCGTTATTTCAATTTTTTATACGGTTTGTAAAGAAAAGTTATGATTTTTAGTATATAAAAAAATTAAATAATTTACAGTTTTACAAATAATACGTTTGAATATTTAAAATGTGTCTCTTTAATCGTTTTTGAACATTTTATTCAACATGTTTATTGAATTTATCTCTATTGAATATTACCTTTAGCGACTACTTTTATTAATACATTATTTAATCCTTCATAGCCTGTGCCATCTTGGCCAACATTTTCCCTGACTATGTTTCTTATCATTTCCTATTGTTTCAAAATAAGACTGTATATTAGTATAATTTACCTGTAAAACTTAGCCTTCATTAGCGAAATAAAAACGACAAACTGACAGTCATATTAAGTGGATAATTATTATTAGGAATAATTGTTAGTAAGTGAACAGTAAAAATACTCTTCGATGCGAAAAAGGGGGTGGTAAAATCTTAGCGTTTTCTATTAATCATTAATGTTTATTGTCCAATATACTTACACGTTGTTTTGAAGTAGGCGGTCTACCCTGACATTCCAACATGTACAATGCCAAGCCGGAAAACAGTATCATAGTTTTCGAATACATTTTTATTTTTCAAATAATAGGTAACCTACTAGAGTACTTGTTTTAGAAAAAAAAGGCGTATACTAATACAACGTATACTAATGGCCAACTGTTAAACACGTAGTCGTGTTCTGTAGGTGTTCTGTACACTTGACTTATGCAATATATTATATTTTGTTTTTGCGAATAGTCAAATGATAGAGCAGTTGAAAACAACGTATTATGACATCTGTGTGTACAAATCCGAGTACTATATATCTGTTTTGTCGGCTTACGATTTATTACTAGTATAACTATCGATTTTCCAAGCTCTTAGAAAAAGCTTACACACGCATAAAAAACCGAATTCGAGCGAAATGGTGTTATAAGTTGAAAATTATTTAAAAGCAGTGGATTTAAAAAAATTCGGGTTGTTACTTTGTGAAAAAAACCCAAATTAGTTTTGTAAATTGTCAATCTAGTAAAATAAAAGTATAATAGAGCTTTGAAAGTATAATATAGTCTATGAAGTATAAATAGTTAGTAAGAGCTTGCTCCAATAGAAGTATATAATACATAAATATTAATTTTATTGAGAATAAACGATTATAAATTAAACTATGGAGTACAAACGATTGAAATATTATTCGTTGACCATTCTAACTAAATTAACAAATACATGACACTGTATATGGGCTATTTGGCCCACAATGTTTTTGCAAAAAAATAAAAACTGGTACAGTGGGGTCGGGGCATAGTTTTACTGATTTTTTTTACATGGTCGCTATCTGTATTTAAGCCAATGTGACTACGGAGACTCTGGTAACACATCACTTTTTAATAAAAACGAGAAAGCATAGAACAAGACTTAAATAATTATTCTAAAGAATTTCTCGGTATAAGTACTTTCCATAAACTGTACAGGTCATCTAGAAAGCAACTTTTGCGATATTTTAATGTAAGTTTAATTTTATTTTTTATAATTACTTTTTGTCAAAAGAAAAACAACTCCAAATTATCCTATTTGTTTTCTACTGTCACACCGTCCCCTAAAACTCTTCGGTAAACCTTGGCCAGATTGCAAACGGAATCGGCGAGTCAATGTACTTTGTTCTGATCTGTTCTGCGCAATAGCAGCTGCTCCCCTCGTGGGTATGTACCTATTATAATAAATCTCCCTGGTGGTGGCGATCAATGAAGCTGTTCGAGGGTAGAGGGTTCAGCTACATACATTTATTGTACACAGAGTTCATTTGTGTACCGTCCATGGTCTGGGAAATACTGCTGCCCAAGTCTGGTCTTGAATGCTGTGAAAAAAGGGCCGCGTTAAGGTGAGTTTTAGATTATTATTATTTTTTAAATGCACGCACATAATATAATACTATATTAGCTACGCCATGATTTACACGAATGTGCATGTTTGCTTATTTATTATCGCCGGGTTTGCACCGTGTACTTGGATTTGCTTTCAAATATTAAAAAAATACTTTACAATTTTTACAAACCGTTAAATGTTTCAATGAAATTGTGAAACTTATTTTGTTACTGGTTAATACCTATTTTTGTAGCCAACAACTCAAATTGCTCTTAATGCTATAATTAAATTAATACAATACAAGTACATTATTTCGTCGAGTGTACTATAAAGCCAAATTAATGACCACAGCGAAATTCTGCAAGAAAAATCTTATTAGTATAGTTTCTGCAAAAAACTTTTAGATATGATATGATAATAATCTAAAAGATTTTTTGCAGACACTGTATTGGTAACGAATATTCAACATTAGTGAGACACTAGTGCAATAGCACTAGCATAGGTTAAAACAAGAACGTTGTGTACATTATTAATTATTGTAATATAACTTACCCATTTTTGTCAAAAATGACTTAACCCATTTTACCCGTTATCCGTCGATTATAGTCTCTTGTTAACTTTATCTATTTTTTACATGTGTAAAAAGTCTTTACTATTTACTATTGTAAAATGTATTATATTGTTTACTGTGGGCTAGTTCCGTTCAGAATAAATACATTATTTCGTCCGGTGTACTAAAAAGCCACATAAATTACCGCAGCAAAATTATACAACGAAAATCCTATTAGTATAGGGTCTGCAAATTTTTTTTAGTAATAACATGATAATAGTCCAAAAGTTTTTTTGCAGACCCTATATTGGTAGACAATATTCTACTTCACTGGGATACTATTGCGTGAAAACAAGAATGTTGTGTACAATAATATTATAATTGTAATATAACTACCTACATAACTTATTTCTTTTATATTAAAATTCTTCATAAAGAACCATACCTTAAAAAAAAAGTTTAATTTCTGATTTAAAATATATTTCTATAAATATTTTTTAAATGTATTAAAATTTATAATTTATCAAACACAAATGACAGTTATAAATTGTATTCAGTTATAAAGTTATAATTGTAAAAGATTAACTAAAACAATTTTAACCACAAGTGAGAAGTAGTGCTTACTTGACTTTGGATTTAATATATTTTTAGACTTGTTTATAAAAATGTGTAATAGTGTAATTTGTTACTGTCCAAAGACATTATTCACGTGTCTGGTGTGTACCTATAATGTTTCATTTCTTTGTTCAGATTGTTGAGATGCCAAAAAAATATTTATAGCAGAAGTTTAAAAAAAATCCTACTATTATAGCGTGTGCAAGAAACATTTAGGTAAGACATATAATAATATCCTAACGTTTCTCGTAAACGCTGTATTGGTAGAGAATATTCGGCGGTAAAAAAGTATGTGAGCAATAGAAAAAGAACAAGTTTATATTCGCATTATCGAAAATCGACTACAAAAATCCTATTCGTATGCTGTCTGTGAAAAACTTTTAGATGTAAATATTAAGATAATCCAATAGTTTTTTTCACATACAGTGTATTGGTAGAGAACATTCTGCCTCAGAGTCAAGTCGTGCGTAAGCAATTGAAATAACAAAAATGGCTCATTGTGTGATTTCTTTAAAAATCCTACTAGTATGGCCGTTGCTATAAATCGTTTAGATATGACATATTAGATATTCCAAATGATTTATAGCACACGCTATATTGGTAGTGAACATTCTACGTCAGTACCTGATCTAGCTATTGAAAATTGTATTTATTAATCTGTATACAATTTTAAGATTTTTACCAAGTAACAAATGTCAAAACGATATGTGTAACTTATATTATTGTATAAACTTATTATTTTAGTGATTTTACACAAAAAATGGTAGAGAATAATTTTGTAATAATTTTTGCTGCAGTGTCTAAGCGTGCTTAAGATATTGAAACAACCAAAATGGCTTTAATGATTCTTTAAGAATATGTAATGATGTAAATTATTTTATAAACATTGTACACGTGCCTCATATGTTCTATTAATGTGTGATTTCTTTAAAAATCCTACTAGTATGGCGTTTGCTATAAATCGTTTAGATATGACATATTAGATATTCCAAAGGATTTATAGTACATGCTATATTGGTAGTGAACATTCTACGTCAGTACCTGATCTAGCTATTGAAAATTGTATTTATAATCTGTATAAAATTTTAAGTTTTTTACCAAGTAACAAATGTCAAAACGATATGTGTAACTTATATGATTGTAAAAACTTGTAATTTTAGAGACTTCGAAGGTCAATTGTGCTTGACCAATTGAAGAAATAACTAGATTGGATTTAATGATTTCTTTGATTTGTTTCAGAAATATTATAACTTGCCTCGTGTGTTACATAGTATATTAATTCTTCATCCAGGTTACTAAAAGCCTAGAAATAGTTATATTGGATGTCTACAAGAAAACCCTTACTGATATGTAAAAGAAAGGTTAGGAATTGAGTTGAACTGGCTACATGCAAGTGCTAAATATTCGCATTATCGTATTATTACTGTGTACAGGTTACTGTCAAACTGAGGAAATGACCACAGCGAAAATCGACTAAAAAATCCTTTTCGTATACTCTCTGTGACAAAACCTTTAGATGTGATATATTAAAATAGTCCAAAGGCTTTTTCACATACAGTGTATGGGTAGAGAACATTCTACTTAGAACCTAAAAATTGTGCGTGAGCAATCGAAGAAGATGTCTTCAGTAGATGTCTACAAGAAAAACATATCCACAGCGAAGAAAATTCGTGCGTAAGCAATTGAAATAACAAAAGTGGCTCATTGTGTGATTTCTTTAAAAATCCTACTAGTATTGCGTTTGCATTAAATCGTTTAGATAAAACATATTACATAATCAAAATGATTTATAGCACACGCTATAGTGGTAGTGAACAGTCTACGTCAGAACCTGATCTAGCTATTAAAAATTTTATTTTTTTATCTGTATAATATTTTAGGTTTTTTACCAAGTAACAAAAGTCAAAACAATATGTGTAACTTATATTATTGTAAAAACTTATTATTTTAGTGATTTTACACAAAAAATGGTAAAGAATAATTTTTGCTGCAGTGTCTAAGCGTGCTTAAGATATTGAAACAACCAAAATGGCTTTAATGATTCTTTAAGAATATGTAATGATGTAAATTATTATATAAACATTGTACACGTGCCTCATATGTTCTATTAATGTGTGATTTCTTTAAAAATCCTACTAATATGGCGTTTGCTATAAATCGTTAAAATATGACATATTAGATAATCAAAAGGATTTATAGCACATGCTACATTGGTAGTAAAAAATTCTACGTCAGAACCTGATCCAGCTATTGAAAACTTTATTTATTAATCTGTATAATATTTTAGGTTTTTACCAAGTAACAAATGTCAAAACAATATATGATTGTAAAAACTTGTAATTTTAGAGACTTCAGTGACCAATTGTGCTTGACCAATTGAAGAAATAACTAGATTGGATTTAATGATTCTTTTGATTTGTTACAGAAACATTAAAACTTGCCTCGCGTGTTCTATAATGTTTTAATTCTTCATCCATGTTACTGAAAAGCCTAGAAATAGCTATAGTGGGTGTCTACAAGAAAAACCCTACTAATATGTAAAAGAAAGGTTAGGAATTGAGTTGAAATGGCTACATGCAAGTGCTAAATATTCGCATTAACGTATTATTACTGTGTACAGGTTACTACCAAACTGAAGAAATGTTCACAGCGAAAATCGACTAAAATATCCTATTCGTATACTGTCTGTGAAAAACTTTTAGATGTGATATATTAAAATAGTCCAAAGGATTTTTCACATACAGTGTATGGGTAGAGAACATTCTACTTAGAACCTAAAAATTGTGCGTGAGCAATCGAAGAAGATGTCTTCAGTAGATGTCTACAAGAAAAACATATCCACAGCGAAGAAAATTTACTAAACAAATCTTCTTAGTACCGTGTCTGTGAAAAACGTTTAGATATGACATATTAGATATTCCTAAGGATTTATAGTACATGCTATAGTGGTAGTGAACAGTCTACGTCAGAACCTGATCTAGCTATTAAAAATTTTATTTTTTTATCTGTATAATATTTTAGGTTTTTTACCAAGTAACAAAAGTCAAAACAATATGTGTAACTTATATTATTGGTAGTGAAAAACTTGGGTTTTAAACTTCTAATAACCAACAAACGTCAGACCTTAAGTATCAAAGTACCTTTAGCATTAAAGGTCCAGATCCAAAAACTAAAAGATTTGCATCGAGACATTTCATTTAACCTCTCTTTGGACATTTTTATAAGCTCTGCCAAATAGTCGATCAATAATAATGTATTTATTACTCTTCACTTCTTTCCCTTTTAAGTTTTAATATAAACTAGACATTTCATTCATGTGATTTACTCTTGAATTCTTAAACACTTATGAACTTCTGTTAAACTACCAGACCTTTAATATACATATTTAATGCATTATGCTGTTGGTTACATTCTAAACGTACAGTACGTCATTACCGAATAATGGCATAGACGGTGATTTCTGAACAAATAAAGATTTTAATTCAACCAATATCTAGACATATAACGTATACGTTTGAAAAAGTTTTGTTGCACATAGGAACACCATATCAGACACATAGCCGACTGACCTCTAAACATTTCTATCTATTTTTAACCATAGCTTTTACCAATCCCGTGAAGTAAACAACACCTCAAACAATTCAAATTAAAAAAAAAATAATTGTACTTTAAGCAAGTAGCACACTCGCTTTAGTAGTAGGACATTTCTGATCTGACAGATAGCTAGACTTGCACTACAGTTAACCGGTACCTAGCTTGCAAAACACTTTTTCGAAACTAAGTATGAACTATGATTACTGGATAAAGGTACGATGAATTATAACGGTATACTGTAAAACGTAGTGAGCTGACTCGACACCGTGGCCGCGTAGCCGGGCACTCCCTCGGAACCGCTGTGTACAGACATATAACATACTACGTTTAAACAAATTTTGTTTCACAAAGGCAAACCTTAACAGACATTTAGCTGACTGTCCTCTAGACATTTTTATCTGTTTTCAACTCATAAAGTTAAGCGGGATGACACCGGCCTATATTGATGACGTGGTCTATAATATAACAACTTTTACCAAAGATAATTTCCATTATACACTTTTTCCCAATGGCCAGCTTCTTATCAAGTCTCTTTAACTTTTTAAAATTTTAATTTAAACTTAATTTTAAACCTGTTACCTCCTCATAGACTGTAGCCTACAAACCTAGGATATTTTTAGTTGGCGGAGCGAAGCGACGGCGCCGAGCGAGCGAATGCTAAAACACTCGGAGACCTGCCGTCCTTATCAGTTTTCAACACGAATTCCGCCCGCTGATAAGGAACTGGACATTGGTAGTTTATAAAAATTGGTAAAAGTGGTAACAACCCAAGTAAGCAACACCGGACACTTGATATTTATTAACCGTCTAACTTCTAGACTATTCTTTTCAATTTAAAATTTAAAAAAATTACAGATACATAGCTAGACTTACTCTACACTTAATCAGTACTTAGCTTGCAAAATATTTGTCCATAACTAGGTATGAATTCTGATTACTAGATACAGCCTATAGGTACCATGAATTATAACGTCATTCCTTTAAGACGTATTGCGATGGCTCGACACCGTGGCCGGCGCAGCCGGGCACCCCCCTAGGAACCGCTGTGCACTGACTTCCACATACCGTGGCCGGCGCAGCCGGGCACCCCCCTCGGAATCTGTGACCTCCCCGAAAATACTTTGCAGCGAGGGGACGTGAGCGTGCCCGGCGTAGCCGGGTACAGTACCGGGAATCTGTGACCTACCCGCCCGACTCGGGGGCCTGGGGATAGAGCCCCCAACTAGAGCGAAGCTCTAGTATAAGTAATAATTTTGTTTATTGAGAGTTCTAATTGAATTAGTCATTTCAACACAAGTCATGAAATTTTACACCAACCACAAAAAACTTCATTACTTCAGAAATTTAACTTAATTCCCACTTACGCCTACTTACTAATTTATTTTTAGGATTCCTGATATTCATAAGCCATAGTTTAAAATAGTCTAACTTTGACTATAATTCATTAAATTAAGATTAAACATACTTGACTTGGGTGATTTGCAGGGAATAGATGATTATAGCAAAATTGAAATACATCTTTATTTTTAGGTGGAGTAAAACAGTGATTAGGTATGGCCATTAAGAGTATGAGTTATTTTCTACTAGCTGTAACTAATTAAAATTTCTACAATTTTAATTGTTGTTCCCTATTACAGAATAAGTGTAGATTATTAATTTTGATAAATTAATTATGAGTTCTTTTACTACACTTATACCGTAATAAGTGTAAACATGCTACAATCGATGTGATTCAAAGTTAAAACTTCTGGGTTTCTGTAATAAATCTTTGCCTACACTCGTGTATAATTTGTATATGTTTAAACTCAGGCTTAAGTCATTTTAATAAATTAACTATAAGCTCTTTTTTGATTTTTGAAAATGTGATTTGTGTTCTAGAATTAACGTAGTGAGAAACCAGCTGAGAATCAGAATTAAAATGGACGGTGTATTGGGATATATGGACTGCCCCTTAGAATAATAGACTATTGGCAACACAACGTACACTGACACCATGACACTAAAAGGTATTTTAATATTTTATGATTTAAATATTTTATTTTTCATTTACTTATATGTTTATCACGGTTTTCACTTAGAAATCATTATTTTTTTGGCTCAAGTGATTACGGATCTGTTTTACACACTTTTAACATTATTATAAATATATTTTATCGGTCATATAAAAAAATGTAGTTTGTAATAGCTCTTATATAAACAATAAAATTTGTTTTATTAATAGCAAGATTTATATTGTAAAACAAACTAATATTGTGAAACTGATTTCAAATAAAATAATTACGATTGAATCAGTA
Organism: Adelges cooleyi; assembly: GCF_023614345.1. NCBI lineage: Eukaryota > Metazoa > Arthropoda > Insecta > Hemiptera > Adelgidae > Adelges > Adelges cooleyi. Next base: position 738,102 of record NW_026096067.1, read on the forward strand.
AAAAAAAAAATATTTTATTATTCAGTATTTGAAATTATTCAAATATACATATATCTAAACATACCTATTTAAAAAGTGATTAAAAAAACCAAACCATCAAGCTTAACGGGCCTTTAAGGCCCAACGCTGCCATCAAGATGGTTTCTTGACGAATTCGCTTCCGGGACGGGTCGTCAATCCGTCGCCGGAGAGGGGGATGGCGGTTCCTTTTTACCGGACGATTGCTCGCCCAGCAAACGGAGTGCCTGTGACCGAGTGTCGAACCGGCGACAGTGAGCGCTAACACACTGCCGCGTTACCCACTCGGCCACTCCTCCTCCTCCTAAAAAGTGATTAACAATAATAAAATGTAAAAAAATGAGTTGTCTTCATTTTGCTTAATGATTTCAGTTGAAAAAATTTACTTTTGTCTTACTATTTTAACATTCATATTGTTGAGAACATTTAAGAAAAAAAATAATACATGACAATAAAATGTAAAACATTTTGAAATAAAAACTTGTGTATTTTTAATTTTTATTCGTGGCAGGACTTCTTAATTAATTTTATTATTTATACCTACTAAATTTATGACATAATAAGTTTACGTTAATTTTATTTAAATTATTATTCACTTATACAGTATTAATTATTTTGCTTAAGTGAATTACGTTTTAAAAATGTCATGAACATATTTATAGATTTTGTCAAATTACATATTTATGATTGCTTCAATATGATAAATTAATACTGTAAAAATATGTGTTTTATTCTTTATAAATAGACTTAATTATCAAGTTACATACAATTAATTCGCCATAAAAAATACAATTTTTTAATTTACTTGGATTAGTATTTTTAATTGACCATACGGCTCGTTTTTTTTCACTTTGTATTTTTTAATAATAAAATTATGCTCTTTTTAGGTGTACAACTAAAAGTGTCGTAACATATCATCGGTGAAACATACTTTAAAAAGTGTTTGTTTTTATACTAAGCACAATTTTTTATTGTTTTGAGCTTGAACTTTTTTAAAACCACACAATTTGTTATTTCTATTTTCTTAAACTCTGATAAAAGAATTAATTAGTTTCTAGATTAAAACTAACGTTTTTTGTGTATAATTTTGTAAAAATGGTTTATTTTTACAAGATTAATGCATTATCAATCATTTATTCACATTTTTTTTACTTGTGTTATTTAAAAAAAATTACTTAAAATAATTTTGTGAAAATATTTGAATTTTACAATATATATTCTGGTTTTGTAATGTTAGTATTCTCTAGTCATAATGACAAGAACTCTTGGAAAGTTTGTGTTTTGCAAAATTGATCATTTAACGATGACCCTGACGTATATCGACTAGATACAACTTTACTAGACTCACTTTAATACAAAAGCCCATATATCACAACTAGAGACCCCGAGTGACTGTCAGTGACTTATTTTAAATACAATAAATTATCTGCATATTTTTTCATACACAAAGTGTCCTCATTAGCTAGTGTTTTTTTTTTGGACTTGGCTTTTTATTTAAACCATAAATGATCATTGATTTGAGATTTCACAAACTGTGTTTACAATATTTAAACTGTTTCTAGACCGAAGGCGTTCTCAAACTAGTGTTTTTGGGGCACTATCGAGCCAACTATTATTAACCCAAGGATTGCAGTCGTCAGGCATTCGATTGGTGTACAGTCGCAATGAAAAGCGAGCACTTCATTACAAAATATTAATGAAAAATAAACGAACAGAGTGTTGTAAGTTTTGTCTTATCGTTTATATCGTTAGACATCTGTGTTGTATAAATCTATCTTAATGGTTCAAGTTTATAGTTACTTTGTTTAGTTAAATATTCAATATATCCAATGAACGATTTTTCATTGTTAATCGTTATTATTATATTAATAAATTCCAAAACCTACTTTTGTTATCAGAAGGAATCTGTTATCAAGTATCAAGTTTTATTAGTTGTAGTTATATGCACTTAATAGATTTAGATTTTTATTTTTGTATTAATTAATTTTAGAGATATAATAAATTATATAAAAATCCGTTTAAAAGTAACCAAAAAGAATTATATCCAACCGTCCCGTTTCTGTCTTTCTTGCAATTCTTTCCTTTATTAAGAGCTCTGGCTTTTCAGTTTAATTAAAGTTTATATTATTAATTTCTTTTAGTTTTACGCACTCTCTGGTTGTTTTTTTTTCTCTATAATTTTATATTTATCGTTTAAAATCATGTTATTATTAATAATGTAACCTTACATATTTTTCTCTTTAGTACTGTTTAATTGTCGAGCCAAATATTTGTTGTACCTATAAGAGGATATTACCTACCTATGGAAAAAAACAACATTATATACAATAATAATTCAGTTTCATATACAAACTGAGTAAATTCAGAGTTAAGAGTATCCATACTTCATGCGGACACATGAATACTTGGATATGCAATCTAGTATCTCTAATCCACTATCTCTATTAATTCACCTCCTTAATACTCCTCCATAATCCACAATGATATCAGTACTGTTTTCAGAATGACCTACAGCCATAAGACATATCCATGGACAATGTCAAAAAAAAAATAATGTCTTAATTTTTTTTTATAATTCTGTAGTACTTATACATATATTAAACAGTGCACTAACGAAATACAAGATCAAAATAATTAGATAATCAAACAAAACTAAATTAATCGTATGTGACATGCACTAATTTAAAAACAGTTAAAAATATAGTCCAACCCTTAAATCGAAAATAGTTTTTCAATAACTATGTTTTCAACTTGATCCACAGTATAGTGTGCGCGGTCTGAAAATACAAAATATTAAACAATTTTTAAACAAACGAATCGGGCCAACTTAATAGCAAAAAATAAGATGACAATATTAATGTGTTACATGGGCAAAACATTTTTATTTCAAATTGTTGAATTATTGAAGAAAGGTTAAAAAAATGTTTTAAAAAAGATGAACGCGTATCTCGCATGATTCTATTTGTATTTTGTACGCCAGCAAAAAAAAGGTCACTCAAATATTTAAATGTCTCTTCAGTGGTTATGAACATTTTACACAACGCATTTATCGAATATTATATTATAATGTTAATTACTTGATAACGCCGATTTATGTTCTTGATAAGTAGGGAAGTGTTTGGTAACTTTAAATTTGTGCTTTATCACTTTAATTATATCTTCTAATTCTTCATAACGTTTAAAACTGTCAAGTGACCCGAAAATGTTTGTTGCCCTTCTCTACAAAACAACAAGAAAACATTTAAATATATATTCAATTTTACAGAAAAAACTAATAGTTCTTTTGCAAAACCACCATTAACGACTTGCTGTGATTGTTTTATCATTATAACACCAGTTTTATAGTAGTTAAAGAGTTTTTTTGTCATATTAGGATCAATAGTGTTTAGCTTCGATGCTATTGGTTTTACAATGATGGGGGATTTTTTAAGCAACTCTATAAATATCATCTAGTTGGTATCTGGGGGGGGGGGGGATTAAAGTTTTAAAAAACATAAAAAACTCAAAAACTATTTATAATATTTACTGAGCCCTGAAGAAGGAACATGGAAGTGTTTTGAAACGTTGGCGAACCAGTCAAGATATCCAAATGGGAGTAACCGCAACGCGTGTAAATATAATACCCCATTCAGGTTATTTTTTTTTTTTGCTTTTATTTGTAAAGGATCATTTGTATTTTTTTTAAATTTTAACAATAAAAAAGTCAATACTGTGGGGTCAGGGCAAAGTGGGACGAGGAGGTCACAGGGTGTACAGAAATTATTATAGCTGAAAGTGATAAAATCACTTTCAAATAAACGCCTCGATGCGAATCAGTATTTCCACGTCACGTCCAAGTCCAAACCAAGCACAGTGTAAACAGTTTAAAAATTAGTACCAAAGCGTTTGTTTGAAAGTGATTTTAACATTTTTATTTATAATTATTCCTGCAGAGTGTAAACGGTCACACTATGCTTTGATCCGTTATGCCTCAACCCCACTGTATTGGCTTACTCGGATACATTCACTTTTAAATAGACCCGTTGATGCTAATTTGTAAACTGCTTATTAGGAAATATTAAATTTTTTTTAATTAAGTTTTTTCCTTCTGGGGTAAAATCGGCAAGGAATCATCCAAAAACGGTTCTGTTATTTAGTATTTTTTTATGCGTAAAAAAGTCATTCACTAAATCGACTACTATGAATATCACAATGTTTTTACCGATGGGAAGCACAAACAATCACACAAGTCTTTTATATGTAATATAGTATCATAGTTTTTTTTTACCACGCAATCTTGTACGGTACCATTGTATGCCAAACTTTCGGAGTCTACAAAATCTTTGACAACGCTTATAACTTCTTCCAATGTGTAGTCATGGAGTAAACTATCAACATATTCTGAAATTACAAAATATAATTTTTTTTCAATAACCTTTAAAGAAATAAATTGAATATTTAAAAAATGTCTCTTCGATAGTTTTTGAACATTTTACTCAACATGTTTATTGAATTTACCTTTTGATTCCACCAGCAACTCATCCTTACCAGGGAACTCTATGGATAATTTTAATTTAGCGACTACTTTAATTAATACATCTTTTAATCCTTCATAGCCTGTGCCATCTTGGCCAACATTTTCCCTGACCATATTTCTTATTATTTCCTATTGTTTTCAAAATAAGAATGTATATTAGTATAATTTACCTGTAAAACTTAGCCTTCGTTAGCGAAATAAAAACGATAAACTGACAGTCATATTATGCGGATTATCATTATTAGGAATAATTGTTAGTAAGTGAACAGTAAAAAGACTATTCGATGCGAAAATGGGGGCGGTAAAATCTTAGCGTTTTCTATTAATCATAAATGTTTATTGTCCAATATACTTACACGTTGTTTTGAAGTAGGCGGTGCTACCCTGACATTCCAATAAGTACAATGCCAAGCTGAAAAACAGTATCATAGTTTTCGAATACATTTTTATTTTTCAAATAATAGGTAACCTACTAGAGTACTTGTTTTAGAAAAAAAAGGCTTGAAGAATGAAAACAGTTCCAAGTTTTGCAACACAAAAGGGACAACGTATACTAATGGCTAACTGTTAAACACGTAGTCGTTTTCTGTAGGTGTTCAGTACGCGGGATTTATGAAATATATTATATTTTGTTTTTGCCAATAGTCAAATGATAGAGCAGTTGAAAACAACGTATTATTACATCTGTGTATACAAATCCTAGTACTATATATCTGTTTTGTCGGCTTACGATTTAATACTAGTGTAACCATCGATTTTCCAAGCTCTTAGAAAAAGCTTACACACTAACACACACACATAAAAAACCGAATTCGAGCGAAACGGTGTTATAAGTTGAAAATTATTTAAAAGCAGTGGATTTAAAAAAAAATCGGGTTGTTACTTTGTGAAAAAAACCCAAATTAGATTTGTAAATTGTCAATCTAGTAAAATAGAAGTATAATAGAGGTTTGAAAGAATAATATAGTCTATGAAGTATAAATAGTTAGTAAGAGCTTGCTCTAATGGAAGTATATAATACATAAATATTAATTTTATTGAGAATAAGCGATTATAAATTAAACTATAAAGTACAAACGATTGAAATATTATTCGTTGACTATTCCAACTAAATTAACAAATACATGACACTGTATATGGGCTATTTGGCCCACAATGTTTTTGCAAAAAAATAAAAACTGGTACAGTGGGGTCGGGGCATAGTTTTACTGTTTTTTTTTTCATGTTCGCTATCTGTATTTAAGCCAATGTGACTACGGAGACTCTGGTAACACATCACTTTTCAATAAAAACGAGAAAGCATAGAACAAGACTTAAATATTTATTCTAAAGAATTTCTCGGTATAAGTACTTTCCATAAACTGTACAGGTCATCTAGAAAGCAACTTTTGCCATATTTTAATGTCAGTTTGATTTTATTTTGTATAATTATGTTTTGTCAAAAGAAAAACAACTCCAAATTATCCTATTTGTTGTCTACTGTCACACCGTCCCCTAAAACCCTTCGGTAAACCTTGGCCAGACTGCAAACGGAATCGGCGAGTCATTGTACTTTGTTCTGATCTGTTCTGCGCAATAGCAGCTGCTCCCCTAGTGGGTATGTACCTATTATAATAAATCTCCCTTGTGGTGGCGATCAATGAAGCTGTTCGAGGGTAGAGGGTTCAGCTACATACATTTATTGTACACAGAGTTCATTTGTGCATCGTCCACGACCTGGAAAAAACTGCCGCCCAAGTCTGCTCTTGAATGCTATGAAAAAAGGGCCGCGTTAAGGTGAGTTTTAGATTATTATTATTTTTTAAATGCACGCACATAATATAATAATATATTAGCTACGCCATGATTTACACGATTGTGTATGTTTGCTTATTTATTACCGCCGGAATTTATTTTATTACTGGTTAATACCTATTTTTGTAGCCAACAACTCAAAATGCTCTTAATGCTATTATTAAATTTATACAATACAAGTACATTATTTCGTCGAGTGTACTATAAAGCCAAATTAATGACCACAGCGAAATTCTGCAAGGAAAATCTTATTAGTATAGTATGTGCAAAAAACTTTTAGATATGATATGATAATAATCTAAAAGATTTTTTGCAGACACTGTATTGGTAACGAATATTCTACATTAATGAGACGGCCGGCTTCCATGTCTTTAGGTCCGATTTCAATTCTGAGCGGAACTCCCTACAAAAAAAAAAAACAAACACAAAGTATTAACAAACATGAGAAAACATTTTTTTTACATTTATAGTACCTTCAATTCCCAGTGGTTGAATTTCCAACCGGGTGAATAATTATCCCTCAAGTCGGTCTCCGCTCGAATACTGTTTGGAGACGGGACCGGATCTTGATCTCCCAAGAGTGCGTTTTTCACGGTATCGCACAAATTCAACAGTCGATCTTTGACGCTCGGCTCTGTGCTGGCGCCAACGCCACACGGTACGATAATGACCTGAAATCAATTGTTATCAAGTTCAAACCAATCCGTCCAGCTACAACAACAACTATAATACATAAACAATCCCATTGTTTTCCGTTACCTGAACCGTTGCGACTTTGGGAGGCAGCAGAAGACCACGGTCATCGCCGTGCACCATCACCATCACTCCAATGGTCCGTGTCGTCATGCCGTAAGATATTTGATGAGCGTACTCAGGCTGATGAGTGTCTGGATGCTCGAACTGAACATCAAACATTCGTGCGAAATTCGTTCCCAAGTAATGTGAGGTGGCCGCTTGAATGGCTCTACCGCTCGCCGGAACGTAGGCTTCGACGGTGGTGGTAAATACGCCGCCAGCAAACTTCTCCTTTTCGGTTTTTTTCCCTGGCACCACGGGTACCGCAAGCAAGTCTTCGTACACTTGTTTATAGAAATCTAAAACATCACATTGGCATAAAATTCTACAATCAAATCAAATTTCTCAAGTTATTTGTCGCGGGTTAACAAGAAGCGCTTTTCTTTCCGAAACGATGACACTCGACAGTTCAATACTGTCCAACGACAATGTTGCAGTATTTTTTTTTGAAAAGAAATCATTGCTGTAAGACCATTTCCTTTTTGACGATTATGATTTACCTAAGACTTTGAGTACATCCCGTTCGGCTTCATCTTGGGTTGCGTACGCATGATGACCTTCTTGCCATAAGAATTCGCGAGTCCTCAAAAACGGTTGAGGATGTTTGAACTCCCAGCGCTAAAAGAAAACATTAGGACAATTTCAATGATTTCAATGGGTTTAAATTATTTTAATAATTGCATTATTAACATTCGAATTATTCTCTCAATTTAATTTGTCAACAAAATTGAGACGCAATAACATTTTTTTCTTTTATCATATACGTACCACTACATTATTCCATTGGTTCAACTTCAAAGGCAAATCTCTGTAGGATTGAATCCATTTTGCAAATGCTGGATACATAACAGTTTCACTAGTAGGTCTGATAGCAATGTGTTCTTGTAATTCTGTATCGCCAGATTTTGTTACCCATGCTACCTATAGTAATTTTTAAACATACAACGAAACTATTAAACACAATGAATTGAAACAATCGTTGTCTTTATAATTAAGAACAATATATATAACCTTAACATATCACTGTATTTAAACAGTAATATTATAATTTATAATATTGTATATTATAATTTGTTAAAGGTGGTTATGGGTATAAAATTTAAAGTGTTTTTTATAAATCTCTTACCTCTGGTGCAAAATCTTCTATGTGCGCTTTTTCTTTTTCCAAAACCGCTTTCGACACAAATATTGGGAAGTAACAATTGCGCACGCCCAATTGCCTTTTGATAACATTGTCAAACCATTTTTGTAGATGCTCCCAAATACCGAACGACCATGGTCTTAATACATAACAACCGCTAACATCATAGTACTCAATCATCTCTCCTTTAGTCAACACCTGAGAATACCAGTCAGGTAAATCTACAAACTTCTTGGCTTCTAATCCTAACCGAGTAATTTTCTTCACACCGGCCTCACTGGCGTTTGCAGAAGCTGTTGATTTTTCTTGTTAATTCTTTTGGTCTACTTTTTTATCTGATTTTCCGACATTTTTCTGAGATGGTGGCGCTGATTGAGGTTTAGAAGTTTGAGCACCAGCTTGATATTCTTTACCGACAGTACTTTTGTATTCTGCTTTTAATGCTAAGAGCGCTTTAACAGCTTCGGATACAGCGTCTTTACTAGCACCCGATGATTTCAGCTGTCTAACTTTGTCTCCCTGTTCGGTCACACGAGCATAGAGTTGCTCTTCTTGGTTGGTAGTGCTAGGTGCATTTGTCGGCGGTGTGGGAGCAGATTTTGCTGGAGGCTGATTAGGTTGATAATCTTTTCCAGAAGCTTGTTTATATTCTGCTTTTAATGCAAGGAGTGCTTTAACAGCTTCGGATACAGCGTCTTTACTAGCACCCGATGATTTCAGCTGTCGTACTTTGTCTCCCTGTTCGGTCACACGAGCATAGAGTTGCTCTTCTTGGTTGGTAGTGCTAGGTGCATTTGTCGGCGGTGTGGGAGCAGATTTTGCTGGGGGCTGATTAGGTTGATAATCTTTTCCAGAAGCTTGTTTGTATTCTGCTTTTAATGCTAAGAGCGCTTTAACAGCTTCAGATACAGCGTCTTTACTAGCACCCGATGATTTCAGCTGTCGTAACTTTGTCTCCCTGTTCGGTCACACGAGTGTAAAGTTCATTTTCTTGGTTGGTAGTATTTGCACAATTTGGAGTTTGAGCTTGATTGCTTTTTTTTTCTGATGCTGCTGAATTACCACTACTTACTGTTGCTTGTTGCTTGGTATGACCATCTGGTACAGAAAACAAGATTACAGGGCATTCTTTGCTTGTGTGAATACTGAAAAAAAAAATAGTATCGAGTCAAACAATGTACATTTTCTATATTTTTAAGGAAATTACGATTTATGAAGAAAATATGAGTCAGGGTAAACAACAGATAAGCGCTATTTCTGAATAGCCTATTTGGACCCCCCGGTACATTGGAGTGTGACAAAAATGTTTTCAGTATTTTTAATAATAACATTAAGTAATTTTGATGCTAATACAATGACACTAAAATCAAAATCCTAAAAATGTTTGTGTAAAATATATTTGAATTATGTTTAAAAGAATATTGGTAAAATGTATTCTACTTATCAATAATAAATTAAGTCATAGCCTATAATAATATTAAATATAAAAAAAAACAAAATCATAAATGTATAAATACCTAAACGGCTGATAGGGAGTGTCGCATATGAAGTAACCAGGCCGACGTTGCAGCTGTATAACTTGGCCTTTTTTCACATTGCGCAACTCTGGATCACCCAACATTGGTACTTCTAAACGAGTCTTACACGACGATAGATCTTCCAAGTCGCTTACATATTGTTTGAAATCTTCATCTTTAGCCAGTACAGGTTTACTTATTAAGTGATTGAAAAATACACAAAAACAGGGTACAAGCGCTGGTACGTCGGAAGATTTGTTTTCAGCAGGTACAATTTTTGGCAGCCATGTAAGTTTTGTGGTTTTTTTGTAATCGGTATCATTTAATGCTGTTTTTATGTTGATCGATTCAATCTTGCCACTTGAATTTCTAAAAATCAATCAATAAAATATATTAACACTCCTAATTGGTTATATTTAAAATTGAACTGGTATAAAATATAAATAGAAGACGACAAATACAAAAAAACAAAAAAAAGAACTCAGAATTCTATAATAATTACTTGTTGATTTTAGTCACGATAACGTTTCCCCAGTTTATGAACGTGACTTTAGCTCCAACGCCACTACTAGCCAAGCCCTCGGCGTCAACATAATCGATAAGCAACGTAGGAGTGATCCATACGTCTTTTGTGCCCAAGTCAGGATTTTTTGGATGTCTCTGTACATTCTTTATAACATACGGTTCTTTAACATCTTCAACATAGACCGGAACTGATGCGTTTAGTTCCACCGTAGTATGACGTGGAGCAACGGGGTCTACTATACGTTTGTTAATCGACCAAATTTTATCCCACTCCATCGTAACGACTGTACGAGAAGATCCTTGAGCAATAATAAATTGACGCAGAGCTTCCACTTGCATACCTCTCCTTAACACTCCTCTAACAGTAGGCATGCGTGGGTCGTCCCTTTAAAAGACAAACAAATTACATTGTAAATAATTTGTTTGACACGAAACAGTAAAATGTACGACTTATAAAAAAAAAAAAAATTAAACGTAAGAGTATAATATGTTTGCACTTGTTATATTGATGGCTTAATGCACACTTATCACAAGTAGACTTTTTTTCCAAAATACACTTTTTGATATCAATGAGCCATCAGTATTTGATACTGACTAACACTGAAAAATGTTTGATCTCATAATAGCAATAAATTTAAATTTAAAGCAAATAGTTAGAAACTTTGTTTCGCTCTCCTGAACAAATTCAATTCTGCGACATGATAAGTGTGCACTAATCTATCGATTTAGCCTTTAGAAATTTGATTTACCACTTACCAGCCATCCACCAAGCCTTCGTCAACAAACCACGTTAATTTTCTTTTAGACAAAACAGTGTTGGTCATGTTCAATCTACTGTACGACCAGACATAAGGCCGAGGGTTCAATTCCAGCGCGTCACAAAACCAATAGTACTGTTGATCTCGGTCGGCGTATTCAGTTGTACGTAAAGCATGTGTCACACCTTCCAAACTGTCCACTATTGGACACGCAAAATCGTACGTGGGATAGACCCTATAAATTGAAAATAAAGAAATTAAAATATTTAAGTATAACATGTTTTAATACGAGAAACAACTAAGAAATATTTGATTTACTTGTATTTGTTTCCAGTACGAGGATGAGTCTCAGGCTTACAACGGTAAATCGCAGGATCCCGCATACATCCGTTGTCCGAGAGCATGTCTATTTTGGCTCGGACACAACATTTCAGTCCAGTAGGGGTCGCGCTCAGCATCTCGTTCCATAATTTCACATTTTTATCGACAGCTAATGGAAGATATTTGTTTGTTAAACGTGATATCTTTACAAGATAAATTATTTAAGTTAAAATCCATTTTCAAACTTATAAATATTTACAATTGTTGCGGTTTTTCGATTCTATTCGCTTTTCTCGTTCTTGTTTCATTGTTTCCGGATCTGTATCATCGACATACACCATTCTTTTTTTTAACATTTGTTCACACAAGCTAATCATTTTGTCGAAATAATTTGACGTATACGAAAATACGTCCGGCTTGATTTCAAGTAGTTTTACGTCTTCCAAAATAACCTACAACAAAAAGTGTAATTGAACGTTTAAACTTAAAATTTAATTTGGCTTATTTCAGCTAGAAACCTTTTCGTAATCTTCTTTTTCTTTGGCTGGATTTGTATCGTCAAATCTCATAACCAAACGTCCCTTAAATTGTTCCTGATAATACTGATTAAGAAGTGCGGCTTTTGCATGACCGATGTGCAAGTACCTAAAATTACATTGTTAAGGGTACACTTACACATTTTACACGTTCCTACTTGTCAACTGTAATATCCTTTATAAATGTGTTCTATTGTTTTTGAAAACTTACCCGCTTGCTTCAGGCGGAAACCTTACGACGACCTTTCCCAATTCAGCTCCAGGAAGTTCAACAAATTTCCCTTGTTCCTTCGTGTCAGGGTTTGAATTTTTCGTTTGACTTTGATTTTTATCTTCGGCATTTTTGAAAGACGGCAAAGAGGAAATGAATTGTGACCATCTTTCAACGTGAGTGAGCTTGTTTGACACGCAAATGGCTTTTTTGTCTTGCAAATTTTCTAGCCAACAGAATACCACAATATCGGCTATGGTCAAAGTCGTACCAACCAGATATTTTGATGTGGTCGATGTAGCACTTAAACTTTTATCCAAATACTGAAGTTTTTCGACCTGATTTTTCTTTTCATCGTCGACAACAAAACTCAGCCAACTGTCTACCAACAATTGTTCTTCTATGTCTTTCCCATACAAATAAGAACAATTGGTTTTTCCTTTATTCGATGTGCCATGTTTATTTGACACTAGCCTGGCTATATAACGGGTCAAATCTATATCTTTATACGAGTTTGGCACTTGTACACCATTTATAGAGATTGAAGATTCGGTCTCTTTAATCTCGATTGATGCTATTTTAGCAGTGGTATGTGAAGCGGCTAAAACAAGACACGAAAAATTTAATAAAAAAAAATTATAAGAACATTTTTAAATTTTATATAGTTGATATAATCATTTTAGTACGGTAATTTAGTTTTGACTTCAATGTAAATCTTAGGTTAACTTTATACGTCGTCGGCGTAATTCGTAATCATCATACCTGAATTAGGCCGACAATATCTTAAAAAACAAGTTTTGAAAAATAACACTTAAGGAATGCTGATCTAAAATGAATTTAATAAAACTTTTAAAACATTTTATGTATTAAGTAAATAAATATAGCTGCAGCCAAATCATTTTTCGGGTAATGTTCAACAACAGTGTTAAAAATGTTAAATAAAATAATAAAACATTATTATTAAAAGCATAACGTAACAATATTGACTAGGACAAATGTTAATATATTTGTTAAAATTGTATTTTGAACTCTGTATAATATGAATATTGTACCTGAATTATTTTGTACTTTTATAGGTTACACTAATCACGTTCAGGACATATTTAATTGTTAAAATCAATTGTTTAACTGTTCAAAATCAAAGGGTAGCTAGATTGTCTGTATTGTTTGTTTTTCGTCGTAACAATATAATTTAGTATTAATGACAAATTCTTTTTAAAGTATATACTTTTACTTCAACCGTATAGTTAACATCTATTAAGATTTACTTTGAATCTGATACTAATTTACTGTACTGATTTACTTTTTTTTTTGGTTAGATTAAATTATTGACATATTTTCTGTCTCAATCCGTTCGGATCAGTGAAGCTAATAGAGCATTATTAAAGTACTTTTACTCACCCAAACGCCGGTGGTAAATTTTTTCCGCCATCGAAGAGGTACTCCGTAAAATTAACGAATGCTCTAGATAATTAACCCGAACGTCGTTAAACGCACATCAAACTGTATTGTAATTTGTAAACAAAACAAAATTGTTTATCCAAAATTGTTGCTTACCGCAGTACTATTGCGTCAACGAGTAACGCTGACACGTGTAATAGGCACAGCAGTAGCTGTGAGCTTTCCCAAACAAAATATAATATTATAAATGAAAGGTCTGCTGTTTAATTCACGTTGAACGCGGAGCCACATGAAACAAAACAAGTGAATGTAATGTAATACGGCAATATAATATTGAATATTTGACATGTGGCCGGTATCAGAGTAGCTGCTGCTGTTTGATAAGTGATAACAGCACACGATATTCTGTGATAACAGTTCTTCCAAATGATAATAACTGATAACAAGGTTTGGACTTAGCAAAGATTAATAAGGTGGTGGGCACTGAACTATATACAGTGTATACTATATAGCAGCATAGGTGGTTTTTTGGGGGGGCTTTAGTCCCAGACAATATTTAGACACTAATGTAGCCTACAATATATTTATTTTTCGTAAATTTTCCACTTTACGTATGTGTGGGCAGCTATATTTTGTCATTTTTTTTCATTAATGCAATATGTATAATATTACAATCGAAGTTGATTATCAACTCATAACGAAATTATTACTATATAGTACATTTAATTTATAAATTATAAATATAAATATAACAACCAAAGCCGCTACTGTAGTAGTGTTAATAATTTTTTTTTTATAATTATAATTCTAATAGCACAATCAAAAATTGACCTTTTAACGCCTATAAAGAAAACGGTAAACTTTAAATTAAAAGGAAAATTGGAATCCGTCTTATTAATACAATCTAAAATTACATTGAGTTGTTTTTTATCAAACTTCCGCCAAAACTGAGAAAATAGGTAATTTAAAAAGTTATAAAACTAGAAAAAAATAATATTTGTACGCCTTAAAATTAGTTAGAATGTACTTATATGATATATTTTCCCGCTCACAATTATCGTCCCTTATTTACTTTTCTTGTTTTATCTGATAATACTAATTTATAGTTCTCTATTATAAAAAAAAAACATATTTTATATTGTTATTAGTGGTAATTGTCAGCTAAGCAAAGATTTAAGTAACGAAAAATATGATATTTGATTTAAATATCACACAAAAATGTCTTTGAAATAATAGCTATCTAAATAAAAAAAATATATATATCTAACAGGGGAACAAATGTACCCAATGAACTTAAATGTACTTTACATTATTTTGTCTATTTATTTTAGCTAAAAAATGTACAAAAAAAACTAAAATTTAGTTTTATGTTCTCGACGAGGTGAGAAAAAGGGCTAGAATACTATTATTTCCATCCGCTTACTTCGTCTATAATTTAAAAAGCAAATAACACAAAAATGATTTAATACACTACAAACCAGTTTTTGGTGTCACTATACTTAATGGATGAACTAAATATTTAGGTTAAAATTTGACTTCTAAAAGTTATCTTAAACATTTATCCTTCAAAATAATACCTACTGTAAAATTGTTGTGTTTTAATTTACTATAGTAATTTTAATTCAACTTAAGTATATAACAAGCTCCGTTTGCCAAAACAAACTGAAATATTTTTTATGTATTAAAAACACTATCTGTACTATTTGCAGTAAAATAGACAATGAATCGGTTATATTTTTTAGCATGGCATATACCCCAAAATGTTTTAACATAAAAAAAAACCATTTCATTTTACCACGGGTTTTCAATTATTTTTATAATATCTGCAATAAGTTTGCTTTATATATAGATATATATACAATGTTTATATTTTGTATTTGTTTATACTTAGCTGTGGAAAAGTAGTCTACAATGACAATAACAACCCTTCATCATACCCTCCCAATAGGTCTTGCCACTAGACGGTTGGCGGTCAGCCGCCTGGATAATAAAACATTAGAAGTTGTCTTGTGTAAAATGACACATAAACCACAATCAAACGTTATCCAACTAGTCTAAAAAAAACTAAGTATTAAAATATACATAAAAAAAAGCACATTTGAAAAAAAATGGTTTTTATACTTTTTTAGGTAATAGAAAATTAAATAAGAATTTTACTAAAATAAAAAAACCAATTGGGTTCGGGGGGGCTAAATCACATATTGGGGGGGGGGGGTAATTCCCCTTTAGCCCACCCCTAGGTCCGCCTATGTATGGCAGTGTCTGTTTTCTCACAAGTTGTATCACTTGGCTTGTTTCCTGCTCCCAACAGTCACAATTATGACTGTGATTATAACCACAAAACACAACTAATAAAAACAATAGCGTTATGCTATTTTCGTATCCGAATGTTTCACGAAACCAAAAAAATTAACGAAGACATAATAGGTAAAAATAAAATAAAAACATTGACGCGACTTGCAATATTTCAGAATGTTTAGTAACCACTAACTACGGACTGATAATAATTTCCTTCTTTTTACATTTTCACTTATTACCAAATAATTTATACTTAATAATTTTCTAAATTCAAAAACTTATTAAATCGTTAATGTTCTGCATGAGTACCAATTTTGTTGTTTCTTTCATTATCTTTTATCAGCGGTTAAAACAAAAAAAATGATATCGACAATATGAAGTCAGAAACAATCATCGAAAATTATTGAACAAAGTTAGATACGGCAAGTAAAATAACGAAACGGAATCAACATGGCGGCCTCTGAGGCTAGTCACTTTTGTTACATGGGAAATATGCATTGGGCACCTTCCTTGTATATAGTTCAGTGGTGGTGGGTTTATGCCATTCGTTTGCCGACTCCCGTCGCTGCCGTGTGTCGTCGTTTAACGTATTTCCGAAAAAAAAAAACAACAATGTGCTCTTATTCTTCTCAGTTCGCACCGTCTGAACAAAAGTTACAATTTACATTACTATATTTTAATCGTCAATGCAAAATATATTTTTTTTTATTGTGTGGCAGTCAGCGCATGGTACGATAAATTATACCTTGTAAAGGTAAGGCTTGAATTATTTAAGTAGTATTATAATTTAAAAAAAAAAAACTAGTAATTTGTCGAATCGGCATGGAAAAAAATTGTTAATTGTTAGTAGGATTTATGAAAAAATATTATATGTACAAAATATCGTTATTGTGTGCTCGTTTATATGAGCGCTTTGAAGCGGTTGACATTTATAATAATATGTATAGACTATTTTGTTTATCACGGTTTTGAAAAGAAAACCTATTCTTTTAACTGATCATACAACTACTATCATACTGTTCGGCTTAAATGTATTAACATTTCTTTAACCTTAAAGCAAGCAGTGGTGCCTTTGAGATTTCTGTTGGCTGTTGAATTGGGGTGTTTACACCGCTCTCAATTTTGAGTGGGATAAATGTTATTTTTGCTTATTGTGTGGACAGTGGACAACCTATCAACTAGAGAATAGAGACTAGTATAGATAATTAAGATGCGACCACATGGAGTTTAATTCAGCTATTGATTTAAAATATTCTCAAACATGTAATTTTTTCAGGCATAATATATTTTACTTATTGATGGCTGCACAAAAAACCTCCTAAGTTGAAAAATTGGCTTTTCTTTTTTTTTCAATTTGTAAGGTTTCGCTTTGTACTCATCGTTATACATTAATACATTCAAAAATAAATATATTTTTATTCACTTGCTATGAAATTATGATAAACAACAATTTCTTGCTTACTGTGTTAAGTTTCAATTTGGTATCCTTAAAAACCCAACCTGAACAGTAAAGCTTTTAGGTCAGCCCATTTCACGGTCACGTACAATTGTATTATAGAACAGTGGCCCAGTCCTGACCTGCTTTAAGCTAACCTTTAATTTTTGAACTGGGTGTATACGCTTAGTTGTAAATAATATTGAGCTGGTTCGGCAGCAGAACATTATGCACAAACTTGCTGCTTGGTTTAGAACAAAACAATTTAATCATTCGTGTTACTATTTTATTTATTTTAAATGTAATAGTGATTCCAAAATTAGGGATAGGTATGTGAATATTATATTAAAAAATATGTAATTTTAGAGTTCTGGTATTGGACTTGTTGCATTAAAATTAAATTTTAAACCAAGATAGTATCCATATTTTGTCATTTTTAACTTATTATATTAACTCATATTTAAGTTTAAAAATTGAATAGATTTGATGTGTTAATACACTCAAACGTTATTTACGTAATGTGTCTAGCGTGTTTTTATCAAATTTTCTTCGTCCGGGTTACTGAAACACCAAGGGGATGTTCGTATAGGAAACGTTAAGTATTGAGTTGAACTGGCTTTAAAATGTCCACAGAATAGTTCTACTAAATAAATCCTACTAGTATAGTGTTTGCAAAAAACGATTAGATATGATATATTATAAAAATCTAAACGATTTTTTGCAAACACTGTATTGGTAGAGAATATTCTACTTCAGTGAGACACTAATGCGTTAGCATTGATATAGGTTAAAACATAACAGTGGTGTATGTTACCTATTATCATTGAGTATATATATACTCAATGGTACTAATAATATGAGGTTTTTTCCACATTCACATTAATTGTATATACTATTCTAATTAAAATTTTTAATATTTTCACATTATAACTATACACATAATTTTCAAACTAAAATATTTAATCAACAATATTTTATATTAAAATAAAAAAAGTGATAGTCCAACCGTTGTCCACCGACAATTAAAAAAAATGTTTTACACTTTCACACATTTGTTTGAAGAATAGAATATCAGCTATATTGTTAGCCATTTGACTATCTGTTGATTATTCTTTAAACAAATGTGTGAAAGTGTAAAACAGTTGGTTGATTTAAAACAATAATTCGACTATTTTGTACTTGGTTAATCTGAACAACTAGATAAATGTCAAACAGAATTTAACAAACTCAGACTCTTGAAATTATACGTCTAATAAAATAAGATAGGAAAGTTATTTATAAGAAATTTGTTAAATATGTAAGGTACTCATCTCTGAGAAAAAAATTTAAATTTATAATTACACTAATTATTTTCCAAATAAAGTACTCAAACAAAAAATTTAATTAGGCTGATATTTTATAACATCACTAAATATATAAAAGATGTAGCAAGAATCTACTTGGGTACTTATTAGGTACTTATAGTTTTTAGGTAATTAAAATAACTACAAAAGTCACACATCAATCACACCGTATACAAACATTTTTTGGTATTAAGTAAAAAAAAATGAATGAATATTTTTGTGTTTTTTTTCGCTAATTTTTTTTAATAAACTCTTAAGTTGTATACCTTACGTATACCAATACCAATACAATAGTATAGCAACTCTATAAATCAGAAATCGTACCTGAAAGGTATTTTATTGGGCTAAAAATTAAAAAAAAAGTCACCCCTTCCCCTAAAAAAAATGCTAATTTATTTGATTGCCTTTTGAACGAGTTTTTATCGAAATGCAATATTGTTTTCTTAATGTTTTCGACATTGAAATTTCAATTTATCTACTATTAACAATGAAATCATAGTTATCATCAGTTATCTCTATAATTACTAATCCATTAATTTTGATCTTGGTCATAGACATACATTGTAATTAGATGACAAACTCCGTATAATCGATTAACGAAAATTTGAAACCGACAGCCATTTGCTGGTGGGGCAAAAACGATAGTTAAATATCGATACTTTAGGTATTGACATGTTAGTATCATAGTCATATCGATATCACTGTATACAAATATCGATAGCTCACTATGGTTTTCCTTCACCGTATATAAAGGCGTTGTGCTTTAATGATCAAACGTTGAGTAATAAAATAATGGATGTCCACCAAGCTTATCGCCCGAGAACAATGTGATAGCAACAATATATCACAACGTTATACAGCTATATGGTTTATATAATTCAAAAATCAAATTATAATTATTTTTACTAAGTATCAAAAACGTGCTGGGGCTTACACGCGTTGTAATAAATCTACTGTGATTACTATTAGGCGTAATACAGTTATTATTATAACTGCATTTTAATTTTTATAGTCATAGAAAACGTTTTCTGTACAAGATAGATGGACATAATAATAAACGGACTACCCGGTGTTCAGGTAGCCGATTGCGCTCTGTATTCAGCGTTTGAGCTATATTGTGTACTTTTTTAAAATAAATTTGATATTGTTTAAAAATTGTATTTAATTTAAAAGCAAGTCAGCAGCAGGCTCGATCGACCGGCGGGCAACACCCTAGTCGCGTGGTCGAACGATCGGCCATTTTGTAGGGAACGATGCATTACAATAGCTGCTATTGTTACAACAGGGGTCGCGTGGAGGGTGCCATGCCCCTTGGCTGGTGCTTGGGATTAACAATTTAAACATATTCACTACTACAGTGTAAATAAAAACCGTTTTGTATTTTTCTCATTGATCATCGACGGTTAACGTTCAGACTCCAAACGGAATCGGCGAGTCATTGTACTTTGTTCTGATCTGTTCTGCGCAATAGCAGCTGCTCCCCTCGTGGGTATGTACCTAATATAATAAATCTCCCTGGTGGTGGCGATCAATGAAGCTTTTCAAGGGACGAGGGTTCAGCTACATACATTTGTTGTCCACAGAGTTGATTTGTGCATCGTCCACGTCCTGGAAAATATTGTCGCCCAAGTCTGCTCTCGAATGCTGTGAAAAAAGGGCCGCGTTTAGGTGAGTTTTAAATTATTATTATTTTTTAAATGCGCGCACATAATATAATAATATATTAGCTACGCCATGATTTACACGATTGTGCATGATTGCTTATTTATTACCGCCGGGTTTGCACCGTGCACTTGGATTTACTCTCAAATACTAAAAAAATACTTTAAAATTTTTACAAACCGTTATATGTTTCAATGAAATTGTGAAACTTATTTTGTTACTGGTTAATACCTATTTTTGTAGCCAACAACTCAAAATGCTCTTAATGCAATTATTAAATTTATACAATACTAGTACGTTATTTCGTCGAGTGTACTATAAAGCCAAATTAATGACCACAGCGAAATTCTGCAAGAAAAATCTTATTAGTATAGTTTCTGCAAAAAACTTTTAGATATGATATGATAATAATCTAAAAGATTTTTTGCAGACACTGTATTGGTAACGAATATTCTACATTAGTGAGACACTAGTGCAATAGCACTAGCATAGGTCAAAACAAGAACGTTGTGTACATTATTAATTATTGTAATATAACTTACCTAACATTTTTTTTTTTTATTAAAATGATTAACAAAAAAACATACCTACCTTAAACAAAAATTGTAAATATTTATTATAATTGGTTTAAAATTATTATGAATGTTTTTTAAAAGTATAACATTTATAATTTGCTAAACATAAATAACAAGTTTTAAATTGTATTCTGATAAAAGGAAAAATACAAATATAAGTTTTTATTGTACTTAAAATAGTAAAAGCATTATGATAGGTATTAGTATGTAAAATTACTTTTCTCAAATTTTAACTAAGTTTCCTTACGTTTCATAAAAACTTATTGCATTACAGTAATTTGTATTTTTAGATTACCCAACAAATGTTTAAATGTTAAAATGTCATGTATTTACAACGTTTATTGGTATTAATACGACTGCGTCCAGGTAAAAAGGGGTTAAGTTCAAAATTGCAATCTTTAGCCACTTATTAGTTCAGAATAAAAATCTTTAATTTTATGGTGACAACCCCATTTTGTTCAAAAATGACTTAACCATTTTACCCGTTATCCGTCGATTATAGTCTCTTGTTAACTTTATTTATTTTTTACTTGTGTAAAAAGTCTTTACTATTGTAAACTTTATTATATTGTTTACTGCGGTCTAGTTCCGTTCAGAATAAATACATTATTTCGTCCGATGTCCTAAAAAGCCACATAAATTACCGCAGCGAAATTATACAACGAAAATCCTATTAGTATAGGGTCTGCAATTTTTTTTTAGATATAACATGATAATAGTCCAAAAGTTTTTTTGAAGACCCTATATTGGTAGACAATATTCTACTTCACTGAGATACTATTGCGTGAAATCAAAAATGTTGTGTACATTAATATTATAATAGTCATATAACTACCTACATAACTTATTTCTTTTATATTACAATTCTTCATGAGGAACCATACCTTAAAAAAAATGTTTAATTTCTGATTTAAAAAATATTTCTATAAATATTTTTTAAATGTATTAAAATTTATAATTTATCAAACACAAATGACAAGTTATAAATTGTATTCTGACCAAAGAAAAAAATACAAATAAAAGTTTTTATTATACTTTATATAATAATTATCGCATTATATTGCCAATATAAAGTAAATATATTTAAGTTATTTTAAAATTACTTTTTTCAAATTCTAATTAAGTTTCCTATACGTTACTTAAAAACTTATTTTCAGTTGTTTGTGTTTTTAGACTAACCAACAATGTTGAAATGCTAAGTTCATTGGTGTCGAGTGCCTTGTTAACTTTATTTTTTTTAGTAGGTATTTTTGCTTTTATCTTATCATCTACAAGAAAAATCCTATTAGTATAGTGTCTGCAAAAAACATTTAGATAAGATATGATAAAAATCCAAAGGATTTTTTGTAGACACTGTATTGGTAGAGAACATTCTACTTCGGGCCTAAACGTGCATGAAGAATGAATAATACTAAATAGAAAAAGATGTTTGAAAAAGGTAGTTATTGGACATAATTTTTTTATTAAAGATTAACTAAAACAATTTTAACCACAAGTGAGAAGTAGTGATTACTTGACTTTGGATTTAATAATTTTTTAGACTTGTTTATAAAAATGTGTAATAGTGTAATTTGTTACTGTCCAAAGACATTATTCACGTGTCTGGTGTGTACCCTATAATGTTTCATTTCTTTGTTCAGATTGTTGAGATGCCAAGAAAATATTTATAGGAGAAGTTTAAAAAAAATCCTACTATTATAGCGTGTGCTAGAAACATTTAGGTAAGACATATAATAATAACCTAAACGATTTCTTGCAAACGCTGTATTGGTAGAAAATATTTGGCAGTAAAAAAGTATTTGAGCAATAGAAAAAGAACAAGTAAATATTCGCATTACCGTATTATTACCGTGTACAGGTTACTGTCAAACTGAAGAAAATCGACTAAAAAAATCCTATTCCTATCTCTCTTTTAGATGTGATATATTAAGAAAAACCAAAATCTTTTTCATAGAGTGTATTGGTAGAGAACGATCTACTTAGAACCAAATAATTGTGCGTGAGCAAACAAAGAAGATAGTCTTCAGTAGATGTCTACAAGAAAAACATATCCACAGCGAAGAAAATCTTCTAAACAAATCCTATTAGTACCGTGTCTGAAAGACGTTTAGATATGATATTTTACGATAATCAGAACGATTTTTCACAAACACTGTATTGGTAGAGAACATTCTGCCTCAGAGTCAAGTCGTGCATAAGCAATTGAAATAACAAAAATGGCTCAATGTGTGATTTCTTTAAAAATCCTACTAGTATGGCGGTTGCTATAAATCGTTTAGATATGACATATTAGATATTCCAAATGATTTATAGCACACGCTATATTGGTAGTGAACATTCTACGTCAGTACCTGATATAGCTATTGAAAATTGTATTTATTAATCTGTATAAAATTTTAAGTTTTTTACCAAGTAACAAATGTCAAAACGATATGTGTAACTTATATTATTGTAAAAACTTATTAACTTAGTGATTTTACACAAAAAATGGTAAAGAATAATTTTGTAATAATTTTTGGTGCAGTGTCTAAGCGTGCTTAGGATATTGAAACAACCAAAAAGGCTTTAATGATTCTTTAAGAATATGTAATGATGTAAATTATTTTATAAACATTGTACACGTGCCTCATATGTTCTATTAATGTGTGATTTCTTTTAAAGTCCTACTGGTATGGCGTGTGCTATAAGTCGTTTAGATATGACATATTAGATAATCAAAAGGATTTATAGCACAACCTACATTGGTAGTGAAAATTCTACGTCAGAACCTGATCTAGCTATTGAAAATTGTATTTATTAATCTGTATAAAATTTTAAGTTTTTTACCAAGTAACAAATGTCAAAACGATATGTGTAACTTATATGATTGTAAAAACTTGTAATTTTAGAGACTTCGAAGGCCAATTGTGCTTGACCAATTGAAGAAATAACTAGATTGGATTTAATGATTCTTTTGATTTGTTTCAAAAATATTATAAATTGCCTCGTGTGTTCCATAGTATATTAATTCTTCATCCAGGTTACTAAAAGCCTAGAAATAGTTATAGTGGATGTCTACAAGAAAAACCTTACTGATATGTAAAAGAAAGGTTAGGAATTGAGTTGAACTGGCTATATGCAAGTGCTAAATATTCGCATTAACGTATTATTACTGTGTACAGGTTACTGCCAAACTGGGAAATGTCCACAGCGAAAATCGACTAAAAAAATCCTATTTGTATACTCTCTGTGACAAAACTTTTAGATGTGATATATTAAAAAAATCCAAAACCTTTGTCACATAGAGTGTATTGGTAGAGAACATTCTGCCTCAGAGTCAAGTCGTGCATACGCAATTGAAATAACAAAAATGGCTCAATGTGTGATTTCTTTAAAAATCCTACTAGTATGGCGGTTGCTATAAATCGTTTAGATATGACATATTAGATATTCCAAATGATTTATAGCACACGCTATATTGGTAGTGAACATTCTACGTCAGTACCTGATATAGCTATTGAAAATTGTATTTATTAATCTGTATAAAATTTTAAGATTTTTACCAAGTAACAAATGTCAAAACGGTATGTGTAACTTATATTATTGTATAAACTTATTATTTTAGTGATTTTACACAAAAAATGGTAGAGAATAATTTTGTAATAATTTTTGCTGCAGTGTCTAAGCGTGCTTAAGATATTGAAACAACCAAAATGGCTTTAATGATTCTCAAGAATATGTAATGATGTAAATTATTTTATAAACATTGTACACGTGCCTCATATGTTCTATTAATGTGTGATTTCTTTAAAAATCCTACTAGTATGGCGTTTGTAATAAATCGATTAGATATGACATATTAGATATTCAAAAGGATTTATAGCACATTGGTGACACTTAGGTTTTCTTTTAATGTTATTAATTATTATTCGGTGTGCGTTTACATATTAGCGAAAAACATTTTCCACTTTCCAGATCAGCGCTGTGCCGTTTGGTCTATAAATCTGATTATCTTGAAATAGCTGTGTAAGTACTGATATTAACATTTAGACTTACAAAGTGAGAAGTGCTATCTACGACTATAGGGATGATAAAACTAGTTTACTGTTATTTTGGGCAATAGATTTCTCTAAATCTGTAAATGGACTTGCTGAACTTGGAAAAATATTCAAAATGAAAATTGATAAGTTTTAATACACCATCTATTATATAAAATGTCAATTCAAATAGCCGACGTCCCGCCAGTCGCTTAATCGTCTCTTCCACGGGATTCATATAATACATCTCGCTCATAACACAAGCATCTGAGGCGGCTTAGGAAGCGCGTGGCGTTGGCGCGCGTTTTTATCATGTCACAACGTTATCGTATCAAATAATAACGGTGACGGCGTGTGTTGTTTAGATTTAGAATATATATAATAATATATAGTATAGTAGTTTATTACATTTTGCTTAAACCAAATTATCAAATTAATTAGATGTACAAAATTCTTATCTTTTTCAAACCGCTGTGCGTGCTGATAACGATACATTTCATATTTTTTTTTGAAAAATTTGTTGACATATACATCTACTATTTATTTTCAATTAAATAACTTACTGACTTATTTTATAAATATGTAAATTATTTGTTTAAGGCCAATACTATAGTGAAATCATAACCGACGCGTGTCCGTTTAGAAGATTGATTGCTACTCTTATCTACTCTGTCTTTAATTAGTACAATAAGTAGTTATTATTGTTACCATCGGTTACAGACTATTATCCTATGCCGTCACCGATTAATTTGCCTGCGGCCATCAGAGAACTTACACCGTAGAAGTTGATTTTTTGTTATTTATGAAGTATTTTTTAATAATTAGTGCCTATCTAATCTCTATACTCAACCCTAATTTAAATTGACAGTTTTGTTTAATTTTACAGTGTCTTAACCGACTTCTCTTAACGCTTTAGTTTCTAAACGTGCACACACATACGATACTGATGTACAAATAATTAAAACATTAATTATTTCACATTTTTTTGTTAAAGCTGTACAATTATGATCACTACATAGAATACAAATTATTTTAGTTTTTTTATATATTTTTTTTTAATGATATATTATTTCACGTTAAATTGGCATTATTTGAATACATTGTAACGGTCACATTTCGCCCGACCGTTACTTCGCGCCCCGAACCTATTGACACATCACTAATGACCTAATTAGGTAGGGAGCGCTGACACACTGAGATGACTTTCGCGTATCATCTAATTAACCAGTCGAGATTTACCATCACGCGCCTACGCATACCATACGGCTTTCTTGATTATTATTTGTGTACCCCAATTCGCCTACGTTTATTACCGGTCATCTCTGTGTGCGCACCGCTCGACTCCGGTCTGATCCCAATCATCACCAGCCAGTATTCAGGTCAGACTGTATATATATATATATATTGCATATTTTGTATATTGATTTGCCATTGCTTCTTTAGTTATTAATAAATACTTTGTAGCCTGCATAGCCTGAATGTCGACTACCGTTATTTTAGTGTGATCGCCCGTTAAGCTCTTCGGGCGATATAGTAAATTTATAAAGGAGACTTTAGGGTTACTTAGGCGTAAAGCGGACTAGCCAACCGTTTCCCGTCAGGGGCCGTCTACTTTAACCTTATCGACGAGCACTCAGACTAGTTTGGTAAGCTAGTCAAGTAGCGACGTTACAATTTGGTGGAGGCGCCGTTTTCCGTTAGTTTTATTTCTACTCTAGGGGAGAGCCCATTTTTTGAGACTACGGACACGATCCCCAAACAACTACACTAAATATATACGTATTACCCTCAGGTTGTGTAGAGGTTTGTAATTTAGGGTACAAATTGCTTTGGAGAATTAAAAAATTATAAGGCGACATATTATACAGCAAATTAATTATTAAATTCATGTCATTGTATACATAATACAGTAAATATTTTCTTACAATTATTAGTCATATTGGACATTAAGTAACACACTTAAATACAATTTACGATTTCATTTTTATTATTTTGATTAATATATAACATATGACGCTGTATAATTATTATATTAAAAGGGTTGAAAATAATCAAACGATTCGCATAAACTCGCGATCGTGGGGAATATTAGGTTTTGATCGCAACGTTGATGTCCAAGACATATCGGCATCAGACTTAGTTGAGCATTTTAAACAGGCAAAACATATTAATACTCTAGAAGCGTTACAAGTTTGTAGAAATATTAAAACTCCATTTGTTAGTGTGCCTATTCATAAATACGACAAGTTTGTTGTGTTAAAAGCCGTTAGTACTGCAAAGTACACTTTATCACAATTTCATAATAGGTCATTAGCTGAAAAAATTAGTTTACTGAAACAAGATAAGAAGGGTTATTTGTATCGGTACTGTACGAAAAACGATCTTATTAATATATTAGCGCAATTAGGAGAAGAAGCGCCAGTATCTTCTTTAATAGGGGTCTTAAAAAATAGGTTAAGGGAGACATTTAAGCAAAATCCTTTGGTAGACGCGCATATTTCGGACGAGGATAGTGATAGTGATAATCTAGATAAGGTTTTGGAAGCTAAACCCCATAGTTACATATCTGACACTTCTGATAGTACCACATCGTCTGACGACTTAGATAACACTGTAATTCCTTCTGATAATAAGACAGACACGCCCGCAACTGATAAGCCATCTACATCAGCGGAAGCGTCTAAATTTTCCGAAAGTAATAAAAAAAGTCCTGAGGCAGGACGATTCATAAGCGGCGCACCAAAAGTAAAAATGAGTATTACACCGCAAAGTTTCTCCGGTCGGATGACCGAAGATGTTAACGAGTATTTTAAGGATTTCGAAAGAATCTCGGCCGCAAATGTATGGGGTGACAGCCAAAAATTAATCATGTTCCCACTGTATCTTAGGGAAGAGGCGAAAATTTTATTTGAGAAGATAGAGAGTGAAACTGGGAGCTTAACTTGGTCAATTTTAAAAAAGGTGTTCGCGGATTACTATGATTCCGAGGAACAACGCGCGCTTTTGAGAGAGAATCTGAATAGGAGGAAAAAACGGCCAGAGGAATCATTACAGAGTTATATTTTGAGAGTGCTGGGAGAGTGTAAGCGAGTGGATGAAAATATGAGCCAGAAAGATATCAGTAAGATAATTATGAAAGGATTACCTCAGGAAGTGTATTGGAGAATATATGCCATGGATAACTCTACGGTCGACAAGATAACAGCGAATATTAGGACATATGAAGCGGACAAGGTAGCAATAAATAATAATGAAAGCGAAATTGAAATTTTAAGGAAAGAGATTGAGAAACTCAGGGTCGGCAGAGAAAGCAATAGCAGTGATGAGGTAAGACAGTTGAAGGAAGAGCTTGAGAGGGTCAAAGCAAGCATAAATAACAGACCATTTAGAAATAATGGTAATTTTAGAGGCAACTCTAATAATACTGGTAACTTTAGGGGCAATCCTAATAATAATAGTAACAATACTAGGGACCGCAATTATAACAATTATAATAGGGCTAGCGATAACAATTCCAGAAACAGGAATTACAATAATAACAACAGATATAATGGTAATAATTTTAGGAACCGCAATTTGAACAATAATAATAATTCAGATAACAGTAACAGGCCTAGAGATGACGATAACGGTAATAATAACCGGAATCGTAATTACAATAACAATAATAATGGTAACAATAACATATCTATCGGTAATAGCAGCGGTAGAAATTATAATAACCGTAATAATAACAACGAAAATTATAGGAATACAAGACGCGATAATGGAGACGATAGGGATAGAAACAGAAATTTTTCGGATAGTCATGAGGATGACTTTGATAGGCGCAATTCAAAAAACTATAACTCGCGTTTTAAGAACAATGACAGGAGAGACGATAGAGATAATAACTCGGGCGATCAGCAAAGCAACGCAAAAAACTAATGGGTCAAAACCCGGAAGCCAGGTCGAGTTTTGATACTAAACATTCTCAAAAACCTGACTTTAATGTAAATCAAGCAACTTTAGATAACCCCCCCCCAAATAGAGCGCATAAGTAGTTGTATATTTAATGATGTAAATTATATAGGGAAAGACCCAGTAATAATAGGCAGTCTAAATAATGTATTATATAAGTTTGTTTTGGACAGTGGAGCGAGCGTCAGTGTTGTTAGTGATAAGATACTTCCAAAAGAACAAGTAATTAAATCCTATGGCGCGACACAATTATATGCTGCTAATGGAGAAAAATTACAATTGATTGGTAGAACAGTCATAGAAGTATATTTCAACGGTATACTTGTAAAAATACAATGCGCGGTCGTCCAAAATTTGAATTGTAACAGTCTTTTAGGGGTGGACTTTTTAAATAAATTTAAGGGAATTATTAATTTCGCTGATTCTAAAATAGAACTTAATGTTAATAATGAAAAAATACAAATCAATTTTCTTAGCGGTAATGACAATACAGTTAACACCGTTGTAAATGAGATGAACAATTCAAATTTCGATGACAGGGAAAGAATACAAGAAATGGCAACATCGGCCTGTGTATTAGCGCAAATCCCTCGCGACGGTTATTGTGGAGTCAATGCACTCGTTAGCGTATTAAATGAGCAGTATGTAGAAGTTAGTTCTCACGATATTATGGAATTATTGGAAATACAGTTTGAAAAAACTGCCGTGTGGTTAGAAGCAGAAGATCTCGCTGCAGTAGCCGATTTTTTTAACTATAACTTAATTGTTATATCGAAATCCGATAGGGCATATGAAGAAGGTACCATTGCCTTTTCAAAACCAAATCGCAATTACGTTATGATATTGTTCTCACACCGTCATTGGACACCTCTTATGTTCAAACCCGACGCTAATAAAATTAATGAATTTCAAACAATAACTATAATAAATGATTACGATGATTTAACCGTCAGAAAGCAAATATTAAAACAACGAATTAAAAATCATGACTACACTTGTGAGAACAATATTGTAAATGGTAACGGTCCAGACGAAATTCGACACGACGATTGTACTCAGGACGCGCGCGTCACAGAGCAGGCGCTAACGGTCAGTAATAAATTCCGCGAACGGGCCCCACGCGATGAAAGTGTTCCCAACATAGAATTTGATATCAACCCGGCGCTATCCGATTTCCAATATAAAAAAATGCATGTCCTTTTAACCAAATATAGCGCAATTTTTTCTAAATCTAAGTATGATTTAGGGGAAGTGAGAATCAAACCCGTTGAATTTAAATTATCAAGTGATAGGATAATTAACATCCCTAATTTTAAGTTAAGCCGCGTCGAAAGAGATGAAGTTGAAAGACAGACACAGGAATTACTAAAAGCCGGTATTATTGAAAAATCAAATAGTCCATATTCTAATCCTGTATTTTTAGTAGGTAAAAATATGCCCCAAGGTAATAAGCATGCGTCAGTCCCGCGAGAATATCGAATGGTCTTAGACTATAGGCAACTTAATTCTATTATTTATAAGGAAAGTTTTCCAGTGCCGCTGATTCAAAATATTTACGATACATTAGGCGGAAACCAATACTTTTCATGTATGGACGCAAACGCAGGTTATTATCAGATACCGTTGGCCGAAAACTCGCGAGCTTTTACCGCATATTCGACAGCAACGGGCCATTATGCTTTTCGCGTGTTACCAATGGGAATATGTAATGCAGTAGAAATCTATCAAGGCGCGGCGTGTAGAATACTAGCAGGTTTAATGTATAAGCATGTAGTGAATTATATCGACGACACCGTCGCCTACGGGAAAACTTTTGATGACCATTTAATTTCGTTAGAATTAACTTTTGAGCGCTTCTTAAAGTATAATTTAAAATTAAAGCCTTCCAAATGTAAGTTCGGCTATCAAGAAATAAAAATTTTAGGCAATATTATTGACACTAGGGGTATCAGACCGACTGATGAAGGACTAGAGTCGATAAGAAATTTTCCCACCCCGCGCACAATTAAGCAGCTAAGATCATTTTTGGGCCTCGCCAACTTTTTTCGTAGATTTGTGGTTAGCTATAGTAAGATAGCTAAGCCATTAACTGACTTAACTAAGGGAACTTTTAAAAACAAAAAATCGCCTATAGCGTGGAAACACGAGCACGACTTAGCCTTTCAGGAACTTTAAGATAAATTGACAAGCAAACCGGTTCTCGCGCATTTCGATGAAAGCTGTCAAACTATTATTATTTCAGATGGTTCTAAGTTAGGGCTAGGGACTATCTTAAGCCAAAGGAATTCAAATAATGAAATACACCCTGTGGCATATGCTTCAAAAAAGTTAAGCGCGTCAGAACATAATTATAGCGCCATGGAAATAGAGGTTTTAGCGCTACATTTTGCTTTTACAACTTTTCGCCAGTACGTTCACGGGAGAAAAGTCGAGGTCTGGACTGACCATAAGAACTTAACGGGTTTACTTAAGATAAAAACAGAGTCGGATGTGGTAAAGCGATTAAAAACAAAATTAATGGGCTATGACATTAATATTATATATAAACAAGGCATTTTTAATAGGGCTGCAGATCATCTTTCACGTTATCCTTACGACGATAAATTAGGCTTTGAAGATAATAATGAATTTGACGACATTTTAGATGTTAATTTAGTTCAACCTATAAATATAGTTTCTGATCAGGTTAATGATGCATATTTACAGCATATTATAACAGCCGTTAGGTACCCTGATCTAAGCGATCAAAAATGGTTAAGTAAAGCTAAGAATTACTTATTTAAGAATAACAGCGTTTTATACTATAAGTCGAATTATACAAATTCTAATAAATTAACATTGGCATTACCTAGCAAATATATTAATGATATTATTAGGGAGAATCATGATAGTCCCCTAAGCGCGCATTTAGGTTTTAGTAGGACTTATACTAAAATAAAAGAAAAATATTTTTGGCCTAAGATGCGCAAAGACATTAAAAATTATGTTTTATCTTGTTCCGCGTGCCAAAAACGAAAAACCCACAAACAGCCTAAACCACCTAAGATAGGGCATTATCCGTTATTATTATACATTGGTTAATCCAAATAATTAGGCGCAAAATTACGGAATTTTGTTTAGCAGGCGATAACGCCATAGAGCCGCGCTTACGAAGAAGAAGGGTTAACTATGCAGATAGTCCATTATAAACACACCTACTGACCCCAATACTTATTAGTTATAGTCTAGGCTTAATCTAACTTAAGTAACTTAAAGCTAAGATAAAACTAGTTCTTAATTATATTGCAGCGATGACCAGTGTAGATTTGCTTTTCGATGGAGTCCTTCTTCGTCTAGAAAATGCGCCACTGATGGATTTCTTCCGCGGGTCCGGCGTAATATTAGCTCACTGCGCGTCGTCGGACTTTGACGAATGCCGCCGTCAGACACGAGGCATAGCCCGTTTCTTTTCGGCGAGCTTTGGGAAGCCATCAGTGCACGATAGGATCTCCAGTCGTCTGTGTGTTCAACGTAGGGGCGCCGTATTAATTGTCACCCTATTAACAAAAGAAAAGTTTAATGGGAAACCAACTAAAACGGGGTACAGGGAAGCAGTGCGCCAACTGGCTGCTTACCTCGCGGCCAATCATTTTAAGTGGTTGACAATTCCCGCCATCGGGATGAGTCGAGACCGAATAGCTCCGTCTTTTGGAGCCCGAGTCATATGGGAGGAACTGATAAGTCGGGGAATCAACGTAAGACTGTCAGTCATGGGCGACTTGTTTTAAGATTTAAGCAAGGAATTCCTTAATATCCACAAGTCTCGGAATCCCTCTAGAATTATATAATTATTTTTTTTTTTTTTTAATATCCATTTCTTATATAAGATTAGTCACCATTGATAGTAATATACTATTTTATTTTGTTTTGTGAAAACGCGTCGTATTTCTTTATTAACCAAATTTCAAGCGTGATCCATATTATTAGGCGCTGCTTCTGCTCCATTGGCATTTGGAATAGTTACCAAGAAAATAAGCGAAAATAAGTCAGGGTACGTATTATCATATCATAGAGAATACCCTGCACCTTCCGCCTGATATAATGCAGAAACTTATTATAAATTGTGTCACATGCATTACAAATTGGTCAGGTACTGTGCGTGTTATATTAGTACTTGCCTACGGGCGCCGGTCGGTTTGTTATGGGCTTGCAGTGTTACCATGCCGCCGTTTGGCCATTAGTTGTCTTTATTTGCCGTTTTGCCGTCCTGCAGTGATGCCATGTTGCCGTCCTGCAGTGTTACCATGTCGCCGTTTGGCCATTAGTTGCCATTATTTGCCGTTCTGCCGTCCTGCAGTGTTGCCATGTTGCCATCCAACAGTGATGCCATGTTGCCGCCAAGCAGTGTTACCGGCTTGTCGTTTGTTTTATGTTGATGAATGCCGTGCCATGATTTTTTTTTTCGTCGCACGTTTGCCAATTGTAGTCACCCGAACATTCGAATTGTTTAAGGTCAAGGGACCTCAAATTTTTCCACAACACTTGACATTTAACTTTTAAATTTAAAAATCGGGCGTGTAGGTAGTTTAAAGAAAGGCGTAGCTAACCTCTATTTTATTCGACCGAACTGATTTTTAGGTGAACATTGTTAATTTGAGTTTCGTGCGCGGTCATCTGCACATGTGGGTTATATTTTATTCCGGCTGATCACCGATGATTTATTTATTTACGGCACATTTTTATCCCTGAAATTTGCAGTGGATTTTTATTTTATTATTTTTACCGGCACAATTAAATCGGCGATTTATATAACTTTTTACGGCTTTTGTCTCCGAATATCACGGATTGAATTACCGATGTATTTATTAAAAACGGCATCTCGTACTAATAACGGCACTTACCAATTTTGTCACGAATTTACATATATAATACGACACTTCGCGTACACTTATTAGTTTTCACAATTTCGTTTTCGAACACGAGGTTATTAGAGTGAAAAATTATACTACCGAGAGCGGTTCTCGAACGATAATTCATTTTAAATTTGGACATTCCAATTTATTCCAGTTTGTTTCGGAATAATTCACTATAGGTAATCGAGTAACAAATTACGTTACAAAAATTTAAAGCATTATAATTACACTTAAATTTTCACTCACTCGGAATAGCAACGGCATATTCAAGCCCCGAACAAAACACAAATGACTGGCTTTACACAGCCGCAATATACACAGCAAAGGAGAAACGATAACGGTCATCGCTAGGGTCTATTCTTGCTTAGGTAAGCAACGCGCGCGGGTACATAATACTGTGTGGGCGCAGACAACAAAAGGGTATATTGTCCGTAGATCTATAGGATTTTTATATTATGTATATTATAAGATAGCGGTTTCTCCAAGGCAAATTCTGTGCATGAAATTACATTGCCTTATAGTATTATAGTAATAACACGTTTAGCATGGTACATATACACATAAAATATATATATTTTGTTTTGAGTTTTAGAGCCAAGCAGCGGTATATGACACAGCATGATATTTTAAAAATGTCCTTTTAAGGACAATGCTTGTACTAATTATTGTTTTTTTTTTTATTTGTATTGCATAAAG
Source organism: Adelges cooleyi (assembly GCF_023614345.1). Classification (NCBI taxonomy): domain Eukaryota; kingdom Metazoa; phylum Arthropoda; class Insecta; order Hemiptera; family Adelgidae; genus Adelges; species Adelges cooleyi. The sequence goes on from NW_026096067.1 coordinate 772,512, forward strand.
CACATAGTATAGTTCCCGTTTTGAGTAATTATGATAGGCGCATGCGATACCTACGGCGCAAGTCTGCTAACGTCAAGAAACAATCCTGTATTTTTGTATCGCTTGCATAATGTTTATATAATATTCTGATAAAAACTAATACGACCTGGATACTGGGCTATTTTCTTTTATTTTTTTATTTTGACTTGTAATTTTAACTTTTAAGACTCCCACACGATTTAAAAACACCCCTGATGTGTGCGTTCTTTAACTTAAGGACATTTGTATATGGCGTGGTTTTTTAAGCAGCTTTTTCCCCACGACCATTAAGTTAACTTAAATGCGTAAATATGTGATTCCATGACATTTTAATTTTTTATCACCATTTTTATAGGACGCACACTCACACCTGTTGTGACCCATAATTACATAAATTAATCTCAATTTCATTTTTTGAATGTAAGTAATAATATTATACAAAGGCCACTATGAGTACGGGGAACTTTGAGAAGACCAATGGATTGAGGATTTTTGCCCCGAGCTTTATCAAGAAAGCAACGACAGGGCGAGTCAGCCCTATGTGACGGGAACACGACCATGGGCTAGACTCAACCGAGGGATTTCCTCAAGGACTCAACAGGCCGAGAAGTTAGGAAATACACCAGAAGCTAGCCAGAAGTTCACCAAGCTATAGGTGTGCCTTCCCCTTTTATCCATACCTTTGTTTTCAGGAGCTTTGTTCAACATTTTTAATTTAATTAGTTTTTCTTTTTTTGTTGACTACCCCTTGTTTTATATGGCAAGGTCCGAGGTCGGACCTCAACGGAGGAGGGGCAAGTTGTAACGGTCACATTTCGCTCGACCGTTACTTCGCGCCCCGAACCTATTGACACATCACTAATGACCTAATTAGGTAGGGAGCGCTGAGATGACATTCGCGTATCATCTAATTAACTAGTCGAGATTTACCATCACGCGCCTACGCATACCATACGGCTTTCTTGATTATTATTTGTGTACCCCAATTCGCCTACGTTTATCACCGGTCATCTCTGTGTGCGCACCGCTCGACTCCGGTCTGATCCCAATCATCACCAGCCAGTATTCAGGTCAGACTGTATATATATATATATATTGCATATTTTGTATATTGATTTGCCATTGCTTCTTTAGTTATTAATAAATACTTTGTAGCCTGCATAGCCTGAGTGTCGACTACCGTTATTTTAGTGTGATCGCCCGTTAAGCTCCTCGGGCGATATAGTAAATTTATAAAGGAGACTTTAGGGTTACTTAGGCGTAAAGCGGACTAGCCAACCGTTTCCCGTCAGGGGCCGTCTACTTTAACCTTATCGACGAGCACTCAGACTAGTTTGGTAAGCTAGTCAAGTAGCGACGTTACAACATTTTAATTATTTCATTTAGTAGGATGATTTACCTATATAAATATGTATGATCACTATCGAGTACTATCACTAACCGTTTAGGGTTTTTAAAATTGTTTATAGACTTAATTTGTGGTTTTAATATTTTAACTTTGTAAATTCAGACATCGTAGGTAAGCTATGTGGAAATCAACAATTCAAGCTAAAAAATCTAATAATTGTCATTAAAGTTGAAAATATAGTTTGTATTCTTTGAAATTGACAAACATATAACTTTACTTTTTTAAATCATGTATCTGATTTCACTTTCTAGATAATTTTTTTTTTAGGAAGTATTATTGTAAATTATTTAGTAGAAAAACATGTATATACCTATCTAAAAATAACATAATACATGGATTAATTTAAAAAAAGTTTACTGTTGTTAAAATAATAATATATATATAAAATGAAAAATATTTTTTTAAATAATAATAATAGTATATTCGATGCACTGAATAAAAATTGTTCGGATCTAAAAACAATCGATTTTTAGTTTTTTACACCTGGGGCTACTTTTGTGTGCTTAAATTTATATACATTATTGACATAAAATATCTATGTGTTCATTCCGCTCTAATAAGAAAGAACTATATTATATGATCTAATTTATTTTAATCACATTATACATAACAACATACATAGCATTATACATAGCAACATCTTATGCTATTGTAATCATTCCAGTTTTTACTCCCTGGCTTTATAATACTTATTCAACCAACGAATAAATGCATTTTTACACAGTCTTATAATAAAAAATTATAGGTATGTTTTTTAAAAGCATCAGCAGAAGTCCATATATCATCTTTTTAAATTCTTAAAACAGTTGTCTTTAGATTATTTTAGCGTTCAGCATTTTGTGTTCTTAGACCGTTTTTATGAGTAGTAATCAAAAATCAAAAAAATTGTCTGAACATTTATTTTTACTAACAATTTAATGTTAATTTTTTATATTATATGTATGTATATATATATTTTTTTTGAGCTGCTGTTGATATAGCTTGAACTAAATTAGATACTTATTAATATTGATATTTTGGTTTTTGTGGCGGTGTGCTTTCAGACATAGGGCATTATTAAAACATAAAAATAAAATATTAATTTCAAATCATTTTATTGCATTTTAACATTTTGAAGCATGGTGGTATAAGTAATATACCACTTTTTCAAAAAATACCCTACTCTCGCACAGTGGTATTTATTACCACTTTCATAATCATGTTCAGAGAAAATCGGAGATAAAAATGCTGTGCTTCAAAGGGTTAAAATTTATATTGAAAATCGACATTTAATTTACTATTTTATTATTTATAGAAGTATAATATAAGTATTCGCTCCACCCTAAAAAAGTATAGTAAATCTATAGATTTTGCTATATTTTTTTAAATTGATACTACATAATGAAAAATAAAATTATTTAAAAATGTTTGATTATTATCATTTAGTAGGATGAATTGTTGGTTAGCCATCTAAAAATATATCAACATATGGATTTATACCTTTCATGGTTTACTTAAAAAAGTATTAATGTATATATCAATTTATCTATTTTGTATGAAATATGTCTGGATAAGTATCAAATAATTTAGGTATTTTATGCACTGAATATTATTATTATTATTATTATTTTGTACTCTGACCGTTTTTATAATCACCGCCGGACACTCGAATAATCAAAAATATTTGCTACAAATTATTTCAGACATTTCATTCATGTTTTGTACTCTTGAGTTCCCAAGTAACCGTCACACGAACATATCATTCTTCCACACTTTTAAACTTCTAATAACCAACAAACGTCAGACCTTAAGTATCAAAGTGCCTTTAGCATTGAAGGTCCAGATCCAAAAACTAAAAGATTTGCATCGAGACATTTCATTTAACCTCTCTTTGGACATTTTTATAAGCTCTGCCAAATAGTCGATCAATAATAATGTATTTATCACTCTTCACTTCTTTCCCTTTTAAGTTTTAATATAAACTAGACATTTCATTCATGTGATTTACTCTTGATTTCTTAAACACTTATGAACTTCTGTTAAACCACCAGACCTTTAATATACATATTTAATGCATTATGCTGTTGGTTACATTCTAAACGTACAGTACGTCATTACCGAATAATGGCATAGACGGTGATTTCTGAACAAATAAGGATTTTAATTCAACCAATATCTAGACATATAACGTATACGTTTGAAAAAGTTTTGTTGCACATAGGAACACCATATCAGACACATAGCTAGACTTACTCTACACTTAATCAGTACTTAGCTTGCAAAATATTTGTCCATAACTAGGTATGAATTCTGATTACTAGATACAGCCTATAGTGTAATAAAAGAAAAGAACGGGGAAGCGGCGGTGAATGGGTATTTTAAATAAGTATGAAAACGACTCTTAATCGGGGTGTGCATGTGTGTATGCTTACTACAAGGGCTCACTTCCTGCCTCTAGACTTAATATTACACAGTGTTATAATATTGTATGCAGTACATACCTTGTCGTGGAGTCACTCGAAGCTCTATGACCTTGTCGATATTCCTTGAGTATGTGATCTTGATATGCCGAAGTGAACGTTGTTTTAACACGAATGTTTTCATTCATAAAATATTTCAAACACTGGCGTTTTAACGTTATCTTATGACCATCTGTTTCTCGTTAAAGTGTAATTCAGTACACGGTCTACCAATGATATTATAATAATCAGTGCGCTTGTCAGAAATAACCACGTCTACTGAGTTATTATAAGCCGACTACATTCCTTGCTGACCAAAAATAGTCACATGGGTGTAATAGGATTGTTCGACCGCTAGAATTAATGACCTTTAACGATACTTTTAAGAGGAAAGTAATTAGGTATAGGTATATGTATATAATGAACGAAAGAACAACAGTGTTTTTGTTGGTTAATAATGACACGTGTGTGATAAGAAACTCGTACGGTTTAAAGTATTTAAGTAATTGAACTGTAATGAATATAGTATTTTTATATATCGCTACGGACTCGGCGTATGTATGTGTAAGGATAATAAGGAAGGATTATGTTATTGGTGGCCGCGGCGGACTGATAACAGCTACCCGACTTTGGCGTCCACACAATAAGGAAAGGAAAGATATTGGTGGCCGCGGCGGACTGATAACAGCTACCCGACTTTGGCGTCCACACAATAAGGAAAGGAAAGATATTGGTGGCCGCGGCGGACTGATAACAGCTACCCGACTTTGGCGTCCACACAATAAGGAAAGGAAGGATATTGTTGGCCGCGGCGGACTGATAACAGCTACCCGACTTTGGCGTCCATACAATAAGGAAAGAAAGGATATTGGTGGCCGCGGCGGACTGATAACAGCTACCCGACTTTGGCGTCCACACAATAAGGAGAGGAAGGTTGTAAGAGAGATGTGAGAGAGCAACTGCGCTTCGCTGCGCTGTGGGCTGGGTTAAATAGTGCGTTTCTGTGTTGGTTGAGTTCGTCTCGGATAAGTTCGTGTCGAGTCGTGTGTTTAACTCCTTCTTTAATGAACCTATTGTTATGTAAATGTTACGCCTAAAATGAGTATGTACGCTATCTATTAGAGTATTTTAAGTTTATTGAAATTATTCAAAGAGGTTCTATATCACACTACGCGCGTTGTATATTGAATAATAATAACATGATAGTTATATAAAAATGTCACATATAGTATAAATTTGAATATATAATATGTTATTACAAAATGATAGTTTAATAAATATAGTTAAAACTTAGACATATGCTTTATGTTACTACAAAGTGCGGGCTAATTTTTTTATGTTACGCCCTCGTAACATGATAAGGTGTATAATAATGGATAAAATAATAATAGTAATTATGATAATAATAATGGTTAGTTATCTTAAACTATGAGAATATAATGAAATGTGATACATGTTGTTTCCCCTTTTTTTTTTTTAATTTTATTATGAATATATTATATTTTTTTTGTCTAAAAAATTTAGGTGTGTGTATTATTGTGATAATGTGTGATCATGTGTTTTTGCTTTGTTCTTTTTCTTGTGATTTCGTGGTCTTTTATAACCCATACGTTTGAGTCTACGCTTGTTCTTTATGGCTTTATAGTTTATTAACTCAGTGGACTCACCTGATACTGAGTTGGGTGATAATGTTGTGTTTTTAGAAGTTTGAGATGATTGATTATTGCTCCCATCCATGCCATGTCGTAAAAGTATTGGTAGTATTGTTTGAAGTCGTAATTCCTTCTCATGTCGAATACGAATAAGAGACATATGTTTCTGATTGAAATTGAATGGTGTTTCCATAGTGATATGTTTGGTCATTTCGAGAACAAAAGCTCCGCAGTCATACCCGTTTTTTTAATAGGGAGAATCACCTTGAACGATTGTCCAATTAATTGGATCAATGTTCATAAGATCTGTGTATTGTTTCAACATGGTTGCAATGGTATTGGTTACTTGCGGAAAATATGTGTGTAAGCTATCATACTGTGTAATAGTATGTGATGGGATGTGTACTGTGTTTAGAATCCAATGGCAACCGCTCACAATTGTTGGTAAAAACAAATATTGTTTAGAAAATATGTTGTGTTCGATTAAATTTTTCTTGACGTTTTCAAAGCCATGTGTGAGGAGTTGATTAATGAAATCCGTATTAAATGCATAAACGTTTGACTTGGAATAATTCACGAGAAGTCTCATGTAGTCGTCAATAATGAAGTTTGAATACCAAGCATTTCTTTTAGAAAATGTCGACATGACAGTAAGATTGGTTGAACTACTGAAGTTAAACACGTGAACCGTTGCGAAGGTCGAACGAATTACTGTTTGTAATAGGATTTCAGGATTGTATTGTTGGGGTGACAATAGTATGGTCATCCCTTCTATTACCAGGCTGTATTGAGGATTTGACAATCCGGTTTGGTTTGCGTGTCCTTCGTGATTCGTTTCCGTATAGATGTGGGCGGTCCGATGATTGGTTGCCGATGACCGTATGTGATGGAATAGATCCTGTTGTTGTACACAATGATAGATTGTAGATAAAGAAGGGTCGATTATGTGTGAGCATAGGTGTGTATGTTTGTTTACAAATTGGTGTTGTGTTTTTTATACAATAAATGGTTTTGGTGAAAATGAGGCATGTATCGATTTTATAAATGTAATGATTCATTATATATATATGTTTAAGTTGTATATAATGTGATAATAACTTAAGTGCTAGGTTATATTGAAATACAAATGTTTTAGACACATAATAACAATTATGACATGATTACATTTGATAATAATATTATTTAATAATTGGGAATATATGAGATTGTATATAATAAAAAGGTTTTTTTTTTTTATACTTTTATATTTTATGTTTTTTTTTTTTTACATAAATCAATGATTATAATATATAATTTAGAGAATATTTTGAGTTAAGTGATATTTATTAAGATCTAATATTTAAATGCTAAATACATGATTTATGATAGTATTAATTATGTAATTTTTTTTGTTTTTTTTTTTTTTATATAAGTTATATATATTTTTGTTTTAAAATTGTGTTAGTGAATTATATTATGTTTAGTAATAAGCCTTATTCTAGATTAGTAATTATTAGTATATGATGAACTCATAGTTATGTGCATGTATCATTGTGTCTTGTTTAGCGATGTAAACATGTATACTTAATGATAAATTGTTTGTGTGTAATATGTTAATTAATTGAGATAAAATTGTTTGTTAATGATGTTATGTCATTTATGTAATTCATGATAGGGAATGATTTTGTGGATACAATATGTTTAATTTAAGTTTGGAAATTTAAAACCCAATAACAATTGTCCCAAGGCGTAATGATCGTTGTTGGATTGAGAATCATGAATTAGGGATGCCTCTTGTAAAATATCTAATATTATATTAATAGGTTCATTAAGAGAATTATTAAGATAAATATTGCCATTTTCGTTAGGGATCGCGATTGTTTGTAATTGATTATTCCTATATTTTATTGATGTGAGTTGTAATGAATTGGTGTTTATAATGTTCATTACGTTATTTGTATGTAATGGTATGACTGTTTTATATTCATTGCGATCTAAACAGTGATCATTATGAAAAATGTGAAGTGTTCGAATTGTTTGAAAAGATATGTCTAATGTTTTGAAAGAGTTTTTTATTCTTGTATAGTTGTGAAAATAATGATAAAATAAGTGTTTATTGGCGTGGGATCGTGTTATTAAATCGTCTGGTACATTTTGTATATCAACATCATCGTCCCATATTCCAGAAGTAATTGATAAAATTTTGACATCAAAAATGTTAGCATAATGCATGTATGATAGCGTTAAAACAAAGACCTCAATTAGTTTATACAATTTGGTGTCGTGTTTATTCCAGACGTGAGTCGCAAAAAAAAGAAAAAATTCTGTTTTGCTACAAATTGTTAAAATTTGTTGAACAGAAAAACCTTTGTCTGTTCCCAGTTTTATTGCTTGTGTGAGAATTTTCATTAATGGTTTTGGATGAAAAATTTTATTTAGTGTGTCAAAGAAATATAGGTTGTCATTATCATCTTTAAAATGTTTAATTGGGTTGTTTATGATTGATATGGAATAAGGATGTTGATACACTAAATTGTTTTTATCGTCTGATTTTAATATGTTAATGTATTCTTTTTTGTATAAATTTATTTCGTGATGGTTATTATGAAAAAATTGAAGCGCAATAGGTGCTAATTTTATTTGAGAATTTCTTGTTAAAAGTTGGTTGTTCCAACTAGTTACGATAAAAGGAAAGCCAGAGGGTGACCAATAATATTTCTCACCATTTCCCCGCCATTGCGTACGGTGTATATTATGTAATTTGTGTTCGAAATTAAGTTTATGCATCTAAAAAAAAGAATGTTGTTATGAGGATTTTGATTCATGTGTGATATAGGATGTGATATGTTTTTTTTTATGGTATTTTTTGTTGATGAATGATTGATTTAATTTTTAAGTTGATTTGTAAAAGAAATATCAATGGTGATAATGGAGTTATTTAAGGTTAATTAGATTATTGTGGTAAATTATGTTTTATTTTAAGATTTTCGTGCTTTTGTATTTTTATTAAATTGTTTGCGAAATGCTGTGCGCATTTGTTGCTTGGTAAATATATCTAACTTGTCTAAGCTATAAAAATATTTTAATTTAGAATTGAAAGACTCATTAGAATTCCAATCAATTTTGTCAAACATTTGTGATACATAAATTTTTCTAAGAACCAGGGACATACCTTGAAAATGCGATTTCGCGTCAGATGATATTTCGTTTTGTTCTAGAAAAGAATTGTGATCCTCCAAAGATACAGATTTTTTCATTCTGAATGGTTTTTTGTTAATTGAATTGTGAGAGGTTGTGGGAATGTTTGTTGATTCATGTTTCATTCCTATATGATTTGTTGTGGAGTTTGACCCTGATATATTGGCGATAACTGTGATTTACAAAAATGTTTGTGAGTGATGTAAAGTTGTTATTTTGTGAAAGGGAGAGAGAAAAAAAAAAGTGTTATAAGTTATTTAAGGATTGTTATGGTGAGAAGTGAATTGAAAACATTGATTACTTTGTGAGCTAGAATTGATCCTTTAAGTGTTGCTCTATGTGGTCAAGTCCTACACGTGTTGCCAAGTAAGAGAATAAACAAGCCGTATTATGGGCATCGAATACCGGATCATGTGCTTCTAGCTCACAATGTGTTATGTTACATATTAGATTGTGAGCTTCTGTAAGGTTAAGTAAATTTCCATTTTTGTGTAAATTACCCATTGCTGTTGAGCAAATGGGTTCTTTATCATTAAATGAGTGCAAAGAAAGGAAGCAAGTATCGTTTGGTTTTCGTGAAGCAATTATGTTAAGAAAAGGTGTTGTTATGTCAAGTTTGGATAGAATTCTATAGTCATAGTGGCCGTGAAAAAGGATGATGAAAGGATTGGGATCGTGAGAGAGGTAGTTATTAATATAGTCAGCGTTGAGTGTGTTATAGTCAGTAGTGAAGGAGATATCTATTTGTTTGAGAATTGCTGATCTAATTATTGGCTTAGGGGTTAGATAGTTATATACATGATGCCGAAAAGCATCATATTTGTGAATTGGCATTGGTTTAGATTGGGGGTGTGAAATAATTAATGGGGGACCTCTAAGGCGAGTGGAGGTTGCATTACCAATTGCCTGTTTAATGGCACCTGAAACTAATATATCCTTACCTTGATAATTCCCGAATTCGGTGTCGAGGGCAAAGTAAGTGATCTTGTTGTTCATGGTTTAAGAAAATAAAGAGATTTGACACAAAGTTGTAATTAACACCGAGTAAAAAAAAAAAAAAAATACGAAAGTTTTAAACAATTAGACAAATGTTTGTTTAATAGTCCACGTTGAAAAAGTTGTTGTTATAAAAAAAAAATCGTATTAGCACAGCACAAAAAAAAATAAAAATAAGAACCAAGGTTTGTATAATTATGAAATTGTGATAGAACATCTGCAAGGTCGAGACTTGATTGAGTGGAAACAACCTGAAGATATTCTATTTAAGGGATTTTTTGTCGATTTTTGTGAATTTTGTAGAGGGAGTAGGGGTGCGATTCCTTATTTGGATTTTAACTTGCTTAAGTGCTGAAGTGACAGTGTTATTGTTGTTTATTTGGGGTGCCTTGCCTATGTAATAAACTTGTAATGTTTATGTGACTTTTTACAAGAGCAGTTATAAAGATGCTCTGGGGGTTTGATAATGTGGTATATTAAGATACTCATTTGTCAAAACAGGGTAGGCCCTTTTTGGTGGATTCGGTGGTGATGGTCTGTCCATTTCAAATTTGATATTGTCCATCAAGATGATGTTTGCTTGTTCGTCTGAGTTTGGCGCCTTTAAGGGTTGTTTTTGTTCATGATTGTCAGTAGTACCTTGTTGTTTATAGGATTTATGCATTAAATACTGTGTTAAGTTTGTAAATAATGCTGCTAATAGTTTTATACTAAATCCAAACGACTGATATAATATTGATATATTTAGAGTTGTGTTAATAAAAATCATAATAATTTTATATATGAATAGGATACCGAGAAATCCAGAAATTAGATTACCAAGGAAAGTAAACCATCCCCATAACCTGGCAATCTTTTCCTCGACCAATTCACTGAGTGTATCTTTGTCTATTAATGAATTAAGTTTTAGACCTTGATTCATTACAGAGTATCCAAGAAGTGACCCTCGTATAAGATTAGATTCAGCTGCAAGAATTTCATTTGGAAACAATAGATGTCGCTGTAAGGTGTTAATCATTTCCTTGCTATATAATCCTGCATTCATAAGATTTTCTGGTGATTTATAAGACCATGAAAAATCTGCTTGTGGTTTTAGCATCTGTGGTGTACGAACATCGATGTAATGAGGATTCATTGAGAACCATTCGCCTTCCAAGTTGAAAACTGCAGGTAAAAGTTCATTACAACTGATTTCAGTTCCATATAATTGTAATATGTGGGATTTCGGTGTTAAGTATCTGGTGTTGTTTTGATATGTCACTGCTAGTTCATTAAAACATGCTGTTGGTTTTGCTAGTTGTACGTCGACTTGTTTACATTTTAATAAGTAAACTACTTCTCCTGATTTTAGGGCAGCAAAACCTGGACCTTGACCCATAATGTAAGCAAATTCATTTAAATTATATGAAGCAATAGATAGTTGTTGAATTAGCAATTTGCGTTCTAAATTGCATTGTTTCATAACTAAATCTATATACATTGAAGTTACAGTTGAACTTAAATAATGCTCAATGTAGACAAATTTAGAATTGAAATAGGCCAATAAATCTGTTTCATGTACAGGTAGTGATTTAGAATTAAAATGAGACATGTGTGCTAAGTCTGTTAGAATTACTAAACGTGGGTGTTCTGTCGTGAATATTTCAACGGAGCAAGCATATGCTGAGTGTAATCGTTTTAGGGCAAATACGATTTTATCAGTTTCGACTAAATATGTAAATGTTTCTTTAGTGTCACCATGTTTAAGTGCCTGAATTAGTGTTGCTGGCCCATTGTATATAACTGTGAATTCGTCGATGTCACAGACTAAGTTTGTCGTTTGCCATATTACTAGTCCTTTAAATGGATCAGTGCCGGATAACTGTGAGAGTTTTAACCTTGTGCCGGTCGGTAGAATTATAGTGTCTTCCCTATAATTGGCGATTGCTGTTCCGTCGGTTAAAGATAGTTGATATTTTACTTGCACAATGACCTGCTTCCAAGAATGCCTTTCTGTCGAAAAATTATCTCCCGTACAATCTCCGTCTCTATTTACTGACCCTGCTATTATTGCGGCAAATGATTGTGTGTGGTTTACCCTTAGATTTGATATTATGTTACCATTCGGTAGTTTAAATATTAGTTTTTCATGCATTTCGTGACATTGGTGGTATGAGAGTTCAATAATTTCCGTGAAATATCCATTTTCTACTGCTTGTAAGTCGCTTAAAAATGCACATCTTGATACGAGGTAATCGGCTACCACATAACATGAACGATATCGAATCATCTGGGATTCAGTTTTTTGTAGTAATTTTATGATTGGAATTTTAGTAACTTTATTTAGTGTAGGTGGTTGACAATATTCTACGTCTAATGTGCTAAAGGAAGTGATATTTATTTTCGGGCCTTGACAATCATATGCTATGAATGCATATGATAGTTGTATTAATGAAAATGTTGTAATTATTATCATCGTATGTTTCATTTTTGGTTTTATTGTTGTTAATGCGTTTTGCTAGTGTGATGAATGTGAAGTGTTGTGTAGTGTATTAATGTGGATATATTAATTATTTACCTTGTTGCGTGTTGGACGAAGTTGCGATGTCTTGTGTTAAATTATTTTCTCTTGCATGATATGGTTTCAATCTTCTAATATGAATGACATCTTTTGTTAATTTATTGTTTAATAAAAGTTCAACTAGGTAATTAACATCATTTATTTTGGATATAATTTTGAAAGGGCCTCTATATTTTTCGGCTAGTTTAGGGGTTTTATTCGCTTGCTGAAATGGAAATTTTATTAGAACTAGTTGGCCAGGAGTGTATTGTGTTAATTGGTGTCTCTGATCGTATTGTGATTTCTGTGTGTGTTGTGCTTTGGCTATGTATTCGGGTATCTTTAGTCTAACTTGTTTTAGATCTTCCAAAGATTTTTTAATGTCATATGGTAATTGTTCAGATAATAAAATATGGTCTAATCCAATATCTGCATTAAATCCGTGTAAAAGGAAAAAGGGAGAAATGGAAGTTGAAATTTGTGGGCAATTGTTATAAGCGTGTGTAATGAATGGTAAATAATAAGACCATCTAGATTGATCGTTGTCCTTGATGTAGTGTTTTATAGCGAGGCAAATAACGCCGTTTATCTTTTCAGTAAATCCTTGTGTTTGAGGAGCATAACTTGAAGAGAATAATTGTTTTATTCCGAAATTTTGGCATACTTCAGATAAAAGATTATTTTTAAAATGCTTGCCTCTGTCTGACGAAAGTTCTTTGGGTACACCGAAAGTTGTTATAGTTTGTATTAGAAAAGATACCACAGAATTTGCGTCTGCTGCCTTTGTAGCTTTTGTGAGTACGAATTTAGTGCTTTGACATGTCATCACCAGGATGTAATTTTTCTTATTGCTATTTGGTAAAGGACCTAAGAAGTCTATTGTATATCGAGACATAGGTTTGCAAGTTAATAATTGTATAGGCTGTAAATGGCCTGCTGGCTTGCCAGGCGCGTTTTTGTGAATTTGACAAGAGTGACAAGTTTTGATAAAATTGGTTATATCTTTTACTAAATTTTTCCAAAAATATTTTATTTGAATTAATTTGATTGTTTTTGAAATGCCCATGTGAGCTGCAAGCGGCGGACAATGGTATGCCGAAATTACCTTATTGACTAAGGATTGTGGTACAACTAATAGGTTCTCTATATTTTGTTTTGGTATATTTCTTTTGAGATATAATATATCATCTATTATTGTGTATCGTCGTGCCATTTTATTAATTTTGTTGGGACATTCTTCTCCTTTTAAAGCTTTTATTATGTTGAGACAAAAGTCATCTTGTTGTTGACTTTTAATTATGTCAATGTCTTTAGATAACTCGTTTTCTATATTTTGTATAACATTCTGTTCATTGTCGTTTGTATGAACATAGTATTTGTGTGTTGAGTCAGTGCTGATTTCATCTGTGTTTTCTGTGCAATAAAGTGTATTATCATCCATTGTGATTTTTTGTGTATAATTATATTGTGTTAGTTCATTCGTTTCTGTTGAGTTATTGTTGCTATCTGTTTGTTCATATTGAAATATTACAGCGTCTATTATGTTCATTAGGACTTCTCTAGAAAGGCAGTCTGCAACTTTGTTATCCTTTCCAGGTTTGTGTTTAATGACAAAGTCAAAGTCAAGAATTTTTAACGTTAGACGTGCTATTCTAGCTGATGGTATTTTTAAATTTTTGTAGTATTGTATGCTTATATTATCTGAAAAAACTGTGAATTTTCTTCCATATAAGTATTCTCTGAAATATGTGATACCGTAGCATAATCCTAATAATTCAAGTGTGGTTGACGAATAAGTGTGTTCAGATTGCAAAAGTTTTCGTGATGCAAAACCTATTGGTCTAAATTTGTTAGTATCGTCATATTGTTCTAAAACAGCACCTAGGGCGATTAAACTGGCATCGACACTTAGAAATGTTTCTTTAGTTTCTGAAAAGTGTGCGAGTACCGGTTCATTGGTTAATGCTTTTTTGAGTAAATTAAAGGCGTCTTCGTGTTGTTGTAGCCATTGAATTGTTTTGCAATCATGTTTAGTTAAATCAAATAGAGGATTAGCTATTTGTGAAAAGTTTTTTATTAGTCTACGATAGAACCCACACATTCCGATAAAGCTTCTAACTTGTTTAGGAGTTTGAGGTCTTTGAAATTGAGTTATGGCTATTGTGTTTCTTTGTAGAGGCTGAAAACCGTGCTGCGAAATCTGATGCCCAAGGAGGTCAATGCTATGAGAAAAAAATATACATTTCGAGGTTTTTAATGAAAAGTTGTATTGTTTTAGTATTTTTAGGACTTGGTGTAAATTTGAGAAAGCTGTTTCAAAGTTTTGTCCAAATGTGGCTAAGTCATCTATGAAAATGATTACCGATTTGAACAAGTATTGTGAAAATGCCATATTTAGTTCTCTTTGAAAAATCGCACTTGAGTTTTTAAAGCCTTGAGGTAATCTGCAAAATGTATATAATCCTAAAGCAGACGTAAATGCTAACTTGTATTGGTCCTCTTTTTTAATTGGAATTTGAAAAAATCCACTGTTCAAGTCTAATGAAGTAAAGTATGTTGATCCTTCCAAAGATCTAAATAAATCAGTCGATCTGGGTAATGGGTAATTATCTGATTCAACTCGTTCATTGAGGTCCTTGTACGATATTACCAACCTGTGTGAAATTTTGTCTTTCTTTTTGACTAAGAAGGCTGGTGCTGCGAAGTTTGATTTTGTATGAATGATTATATTTGCGTTTAGTAATTTGTCTATGTGTGATTTCAACTCTAGCCTTTGAGAAGGAGAAATTCTGTGTGGTGAGTGAAATTTTGGTGTTGTTGTATGTGGTTTTAATTTTATTTCGACGGGTGAGACATTTGCTGCTGGTATTTTCGAAGTATCAGTTGAGAATAAGTGTATGTATTGTTTTAGAATGTGGGTAACTTTGTTATGTTGATTAACATTTAATTGTGGTGATATTATTATTTGTGTGCCATCTCTATCAAATATCTGTTCTTTTGTTGCTTCATGTATCATATTAATAGTTTCATTGTTGTGAGATGTTAATGAAATAAAATTGTGACATGCTTCTATGACTATATCTAATGGAAGAAAGTTTTCTGTTTTTATGATTTTAATTGGAATTCTGTTTGATGTCTTATTTTCTGATAATAATTTTCTACCAGGGATCCAGTGTGAACCGTCTTGTGAATTATATAATACCACAGGTGGTCGTGTGCCTGTGCCATATACATAACCAAGTTTGGTTTTATCTGAATAAATATATGTGTCAAAATTGTAATGATTAGCTAATGAAGCTAATTCGTCGTCATTCCACCAATATTTTGGTAGATCGTCTATTTTTAGTAATTTGTAGATGTCTGCTAGGCTGACAATCCTTTGTGATTTATTATCGTTTATAGAATTGATAAGAGCATAAATTCCGCAGTTTCCATCTGAAAGAACATTTTCTCCAATGTTGTATTTGGAGAATACTTCTTTATATATATCTGTACTGTCTATGGCATTTATGGTTTTTTGCTGTGTGTTACAAATTTCTGTGTCAGACTTATTTTTTGGTGAATGACATATGAGTATGTAAATTTTGGTTTTGAAAAATATATCAAATATAATGTCTTTAATGATGTCCCATTGAAGTTGTTCATTAACTATATCATTAACAGCTATTGCAATGAAGTTATAGTTATTATTGATTGCTATTTCTTTGAGATTATGTAAGCAGTCAAATATGTCTAAATACGATGTAGGTATATCATGTTGTTCTTTTATGGCCATATAGTGTATTGTTATGTGATTGTTGCTGATTGTATTGACTTGACCTAATTTTATTTGTTCCTTATTTAATAAAAGAGTTAAGTTCCCATACTTGTTTGATATATCGTGATGTATTTGTGTTAGATATTTAAGATCAGTGGAGATGCAATTGACTAATGAGTATATTTGTGGTATATTGGTTATTTCAATATTTACCTCCGATATATTTCTTGATCTAATTGATTGTATAATTTTATTTTTATCATCTTGTATGTTTTTATTGTTTTGTAAAAAATTATTGTTCATAATTTTGGTTTTAATGTTGCCATTTAATATAATTATTTTTTGTGAATAATCGATTTTTGCCATATGGTCCGATAAAAATTGATTTCCTAATATTATGGTGCTACTTAAATTGTGTATGATGTGCGTAGTGATTTTAAATGATGTGTTTTCAATTTGTAAATCTATTGTACAAACACCTAACTGCATCAATGGAGATTTATCAGGGCCAAATAAACTATGATTAAGTGTTCTGTTAATTTTTTCTTCACTAATTAAATCTGGGCGAATGCAGTTTAGGTTGGCTCCAGTATCGATTGTAATTTGAATATTTTCATTATTTAATTTTGCAAGAATGTACAAAGCGTTTGCTTTTCTATTGTGTTTTATTATTGTATTAATGATGTGTTCATTCTTATGTGAGTTTTGTTGTAGCATTGGATTTGAAGGGTAATACTTATTTCCAATGATAGTATTTAACCTGTATTCGAGTTTTTTGATTCGTTGATTTTTAAATAACATGTTTCTGCTGTATGATAACGTTTGTTGCAAAAATCGCATTGTAATATCCATCTGCAATTATCTGTTGAATGATTAGTAAAATTGCAATGGTTGCATTTTGTTGTGTTTTTCTCGTTGTTAACTTGAGAGTTGTTGTTTTTGGGTGTGCTTGTTTTATCATTCCTGTTGGTTGTTCTGTTGTTCCTGTTGAAGTTATTGTTGTTATGAGTTTGTGTCCATTCATTATTCTGTAATGGTTTGGAATTATATAAGAAATTTTCAATTTTTGAAATTTGCTGAGCTATGATTTCAATTTGTTTTTGGGTCTTAGTGTCTTGAATATTGTATAAATGTTCTTTTGTTATTTGTGTTTTAATATCATGTGGCGATTGTATTTCGTTATCATCTCCAATCATGAGTTGTATTGATTCGTATTTTCTAATGTTTTGTTTTAGTTCCTGTAAATTTTTATTGTCTAGAATTCCAACATAGCGCACAATTTGTGGTTTTAAACCTTTCATTATCGTGTGAACTAATTCAGATTGTGACATTTTTGCGTCAATCCGTTTGCATAAACTTTCAATTTCGTTGATATAGGACGAGACTGGTTCGTCACATAATTGTTTTCTTTTGTCAATCATGATTCTTAAAAGGTGCGATTGGGCCGTAGGTTCAAATTCTAATCTAAGTGCTTCTTCAATTTGGGTCCAATTGGTTAATTCATTATTTTGTTCGAGGTTTTCGAAGAAAGTAAGTGCTGTGTCAGACAGATATATGGCCAAAAAGGATCGTTTTTGGGGTTCTGTCCATGCATTTATTTTAGCCGCGCGATTGTACTTATTTAAAAATAAATCTACTGATTCATTTATGGCGCCGGAGAAATTTCCGGGTTTACAGAAGGGAGTCTTATCATTCATGTTTTTTTTTGTGGTCTCAATATTTACGGAGAAATCGTTTGGGTGCCAATCGCCTGCGAAGTAGCGAGATAGGCGATCTTTCAATTGCGTCAGCGATCCTTCTACTTTTAGTTTGCGCTTCAATAATTCAGACGTAACCGAGTTAATAGGTGCCTTTTTTAACCACTCTAATTGACTTAAGTTGTTCAATTGATAAATATCATTTAAATGGTCATTTTCCATTTGACATGATAATGGAAACGTGTTGTTGGGTGTTGTTTATGTTTGCGTGTAATATATGGATTCTAATAATTGTAATATTTCCAGGAATAACGCTTGAATCGTTGCAGGAAAGATAAAACTTCTGATTGTTCTGGTTAATAAGATCGTATGACAATATTTTATAGCTTCTTTGTCTTTGATATTAGTATTTCTGAGGGCTTGTGTATAAATTTGTTTTATTAAATTTTTGTATTGATTGTGGGAGGTTATTTCAGTTGAAAAATCTGCCTGTGATATGAATATACGAATAATTTGTCTTAAGATGTTTGTGAGGTCGTCTGTGTAATGTTCACTTGTGGGAATAATAGTCGTGGGAGATAATTTGTTTAAAATGTTTTCAAAAATTAATATTAATTCCAATATTAATTCATTGCTAGTTTTTGGATAGATGATTCCTCTAATTAGTCTGGATTCAAAAAAATGTAAAAACGCATATAACGTTTTTGGAGAGAAGTTGTTGTTTTCGTTTGTTACTGTCCAGAGTAAGTTGGCTAAAAAGGTTTGTAATTTGTTTTTGTTTTCAAATGCAACAGGGGAATTATGAGTGCTTATGATTTTCTGAATTAATTGTTTTATTGTATTAGTGACTTCAACGGTGTGTACTGAACTCATAGGTTTTAAATTAATGTCTCTTTTTCATTTAGTTGTATAAAATCTGTATAATTTGGAATTGAATGAAATATTTTGTGTACTGAATTTTTGACGATAAATTGAAGTGTTTCCGTTACTTTGTTTATTAAAGTAATGTCCGAGATAGGAAAAGTTTGACGATTGCTGATATGATGTGTAAAAAATCTTTGGAACAGAAGGGAGTTGTTTACATCAATGTCATATTTTGTAGAAATGTCCCAGATTATATTTGTAATTATTTGAATGATTTCAAAATAGTTTGTTATTATTTTATCGTTGTATTGGATTATTAATTTGATGAGAATCTGTTTGGCAGTTAAAATAAAAAGTTCTTTTGTTGTGCGAGTCATTAATATGTTTCTAAACAAGTGTGTGATATTTTTTTAAAAATGTGAGAGAAAGAATATTTTTTTTAGAGAAAAGGGAAAAATAAAGATTATTTTTGAACAATGCTTAGAAAAATTGTGTTTTGTAGGTATAAGCTTTTGGTTGGGCGCCAATTTGTAATAAAAGAAAAGAACGGGGAAGCGGCGGTGAATGGGTATTTTAAATAAGTATGAAAACGACTCTTAATCGGGGTGTGCATGTGTGTATGCTTACTACAAGGGCTCACTTCCTGCCTCTAGACTTAATATTACACAGTGTTATAATATTGTATGCAGTACATACCTTGTCGTGGAGTCACTCGAAGCTCTATGACCTTGTCGATATTCCTTGAGTATGTGATCTTGATATGCCGAAGTGAACGTTGTTTTAACACGAATGTTTTCATTCATAAAATATTTCAAACACTGGCGTTTTAACGTTATCTTATGACCATCTGTTTCTCGTTAAAGTGTAATTCAGTACACGGTCTACCAATGATATTATAATAATCAGTGCGCTTGTCAGAAATAACCACGTCTACTGAGTTATTATAAGCCGACTACATTCCTTGCTGACCAAAAATAGTCACATGGGTGTAATAGGATTGTTCGACCGCTAGAATTAATGACCTTTAACGATACTTTTAAGAGGAAAGTAATTAGGTATAGGTATATGTATATAATGAACGAAAGAACAACAGTGTTTTTGTTGGTTAATAATGACACGTGTGTGATAAGAAACTCGTACGGTTTAAAGTATTTAAGTAATTGAACTGTAATGAATATAGTATTTTTATATATCGCTACGGACTCGGCGTATGTATGTGTAAGGATAATAAGGAAGGATTATGTTATTGGTGGCCGCGGCGGACTGATAACAGCTACCCGACTTTGGCGTCCACACAATAAGGAAAGGAAAGATATTGGTGGCCGCGGCGGACTGATAACAGCTACCCGACTTTGGCGTCCACACAATAAGGAAAGGAAAGATATTGGTGGCCGCGGCGGACTGATAACAGCTACCCGACTTTGGCGTCCACACAATAAGGAAAGGAAGGATATTGTTGGCCGCGGCGGACTGATAACAGCTACCCGACTTTGGCGTCCACACAATAAGGAGAGGAAGGTTGTAAGAGAGATGTGAGAGAGCAACTGCGCTTCGCTGCGCTGTGGGCTGGGTTAAATAGTGCGTTTCTGTGTTGGTTGAGTTCGTCTCGGATAAGTTCGTGTCGAGTCGTGTGTTTAACTCCTTCTTTAATGAACCTATTGTTATGTAAATGTTACGCCTAAAATGAGTATGTACGCTATCTATTAGAGTATTTTAAGTTTATTGAAATTATTCAAAGAGGTTCTATATCACACTACGCGCGTTGTATATTGAATAATAATAACATGATAGTTATATAAAAATGTCACATATAGTATAAATTTGAATATATAATATGTTATTACAAAATGATAGTTTAATAAATATAGTTAAAACTTAGACATATGCTTTATGTTACTACAATAGGTACCATGAATTATAACGTCATTCCTTTAAGACGTATCGCGATGGCTCGACACCGTGGCCGGCGCATCCGGGCACCCCCCTCGGAATCTGTCACCTCCCCGAAAATACTTTGCAGCGAGGGGACGTGAGCGTGCCCGGCGTAGCCGGGTACAGTACCGGGAATCTGTGACCTACCCGCCCGACTCGGGGGCCTGGGGGCGGAGCCCCCAACTAGAGCGAAGCTCTAGTATAAGTAATAATTTTGTTAATTGAGAGTTCTAATTGAATTGGTCATTTCAACACAAGTCATGAAATTTTACACCAACCACAAAAAACTTCATTACTTCAGATATTTAACTTAATTCCCACTTACACCTATTTACTAATTTATTTTTAGGATTCCTGATATTCATAAGCCATAGTTTAAAATAGTCTAACTTTGACTATAATTCATTAAATTAAGATTTAACATACTTGACTTTCGTGGTTTTGCAGGGAATAGATGATTATAGCAAAATTGAAATACATCTTTATTTTTAGGTGGAGTAAAACTTTACGATACGTTTGAATATTTAAAATGTGTCTCTTCAATCGTTTTTGAACATTTTATTCAACATGTTTATTGAATTTATCTCTATTGAATATTACCTTTAGCGACTACTTTTATTAATACATCTTTTAATCCTTCATAGCCTGTGCCATCTTGGCCAACATTTTCCATGACTATGTTTCTTATCATTTCCTATTGTTTTCAAAATAAGAATGTATATTAATATAATTTACTTGTAAAACTTAGCCTTCATTAGCGAAATAAAAACGGCCAACTGACAGTCATATTATGTGGATTATTATTATTAGGAATAATTGTTAGTAAGTGAACAGTAAAAAAAAAATACTCTTTGATGCGAAATTGGGGGCGGTAAAATCTTAGCGTTTTCTATTAATCATAAATGTTTATTGTTCAATATACTTACAAGTTGTTTTGGAGTAGCCGGTTTACCCTGACATTCCAACAAGTACAACGCCAAGCCGAAAAACAGTATCATAGTTTTCGAATACATTTTTATTTTTCAAATAATAGGTAACCTACTGGAGTACTCGTTTTAGAAAAAAAAGGCTTGAAGAGTGAAAACAGTTCCAAGTTATGCAACACAAAAGGGACAACGTATACTAATGGCTAACTGTTAAACACGTAGTCGTTTTCTGTAGGTGTTCTGTACACGGGATTTATGCAATATATTATATTTTGTTTTTGCGAATAGTCAAATGATAGAGCAGTTGAAAACAACGTATTATGACATCTGTGTATACAAATCCTAGTACTGTATATCTGTATTGTCGGCTTACGATTTAATACTAGTATAACCATCGATTTTCCAAGCTCTTAGAAAAAGCTTACACACTAACACACACATAAAAAACCGAATTCGAGCGAAATGGTGTTATAAGGTGAAAATTAATTAAAAGCATTGGATTTAAAAAAAATTCGGGTTGTTACTTTGTGAAAAAACCCAAATTAGTTTTGTAAATTGTCAATCTAGTAAAATAGAAGTATAATAGACCTTTGAAAGAATAATATAGTATGGAGTATAGTAGTATTGGAGTACAAACGATTGAAATATTATTCGTTGACCATTCCAACTAAATTAACAAATACATGACATTGTATATGGGCTATTTGGCCCACAATGTTCTTGCAAAAAAATAAAAACTGGTACAGTGGGGTCGGGGCATAGTTTTACTGTTTTTTTTTAATGGTCGCTATCTGTATTTAAGCCAATGTGACTACGGAGACTCTGGTAACACATCACTTTTCAATAAAAACGTGAAAGCATAGAACAAGACTTAAATATTTATTCGAAAGAATTTCTCGGTATAAGTACTTTCCATAAACTGGACAGGTCATCTAGATAGCAACTTTTGCCTTATTTAAATGTAAGTTTGATTTTATTTTATATAATTACTTTTTGTCAAAAGAAAAACAACTCCGAATTATCCTATTTGTTTTCTACTGTCACGCCGTCCCCTAAAACTCATCGGTAAACCTTGGCCAGATTGCAAACGGAATCGGCGAGTCATTGTACTTTGTTCTGATCTGTTCTGCGCAATAGCAGCTGCTCCCCTCGTGGGTATGTACCTATTATAACAAATCTCCCGGGTGGTGGCGATCAATGAAGCTATTCGAGGGTAGAGGGTTCAGTTACATACATATATTGTACACAGAGTTCATTTGTGTACCGTCCACGGTCTGGGAAATACTGCCGCCCAAGTCTGTTCTTGAATGCTGTGAAAAAAGGGCCGCGTTAAGTGAGTTTTAGATTATTATTATTTTTTAAATGCACGCACGTAATATAATAATATATTAGGTACGCCATGATTTACACGAATGTGCATGTTTGTTTATTTATTATCGCCGGGTTTGCACCGTGTACTTGGATTTGCTCTCAAATATTAAAAAAATACTTTACAATTTTTACAAACCGTAAAATGTTTCAATGAAATTGTTAAACTTATTTTGTTACTGGTTAATACCTATTTTTGTAGCCAACAACTCAAAATGCTCTTAATGCTATTATTAAATTTATAAAATACAAGTACATTATTTCGTCGAGTGTACTATAAAGCCAAAATAATGACCTCAGCAAATTCTACAAGGAAAATCTTATTAGTATAGTATCTGCAAAAAACTTTTAGATATGATATGATAATAATCTAAAAGATTTTTTGCAGACACTGTATTGGTAACGAATTTTCTACATTAGTGAGACACTAGTGCAATAGCACTAGCATAGGTTAAAACAAGAACGTTGTGTACATTATTAATTATTGTAATATAACTTACCCATTTTTGTCAAAAATGACTTAACCCATTTTACCCGTTATCCGTCGATTATAGTCTCTTGTTAACTTTATTTATTTTTTACTTCTGTAAAAAGTCTTTACTATTTACTATTGTAAAATGTATTATATTGTTTACTGCGGGCTAGTTCCGTTCAGAATAAATACATTATTTCGTCCGGTGTACTAAAAAGCCACATAAATTACCGCAGCAAAATTATACAACGAAAATCCTATTAGTATAGAGTCTGCAAAATTAACTACCTACATAACTTATTTCTTTTATATTAAAATTCTTCATAAAACAACATACCCTAAAAAAAATGTTTAATTTCTGATTTAAAATATATTTCTATAAATATTTTTTAAATGTATTAACATATATAATTTATCAAACACAAATGAAAAGTTTTAAATTGTATTCTGAGCAAAGAAAAAAAAACAAATAAAAGTTTTTATTATACTTAATATAATAGTTATCGCATTGTAAATGCCATAGTTATGGCCAATGTAAAGTAAAACATATCCACAGCGAAGAAAATTTACTAAACAAATCCTTTCAGTGCCGTGTCTGTGGAAAACGTTTAGATATGATATTCTACGATAATCAGAACAATTTTTCACAGACACTGTATTGGTAGAGAACATTCTGCCTCAGAGTCAAGTCGTGCATAAGCAATTGAAATAACAAAAATAACTCATAGTGAGATTTCTTTAAAAATCCTACTAGTATTGCGTTTGCATTAAATCGTTTAGATAAGAAATATTAGATAATCAAAATGATTTATAGCACACGCTATAGTGGTAGTAAACAGTCTACGTCCGAACCTGATCTAGCTATTGAAAATTTTATTTTTTCATCTGTATAATATTTTAGGTTTTTTACCAAGTAAAAAAAGTCAAAACAATATGTGTAACTAATATGATTGTAAAAACTTATTATTTTAGTGATTTTACACAAAAAATGGTAGAGAATAATTTTGTAATAATTTTTGCTGCAGTGTCTAAGCGTGCTTAAGGTATTGAAACAACCAAAATGGCTTTAATGATTCTTTAAGAATGTGTAATGATGTAAATTATTATATAAACATTGTACACGTGCCTCATATGTTTTATTAATGTGTGATTTCTTTAAAAATCCTACTAGTATGGCGTTTGCTATAAATCGTTTAGAAATGACATATTAGATAATCAAAAGGGTTTATAGTACATGTTTTATTGGTAGTGAACATTCTACGTCAGTACCTGATCTATCTATTGAAAATTATATTTATTAATCTGTATAATATTTCAAGTTTTTTACCAAGTAACAAATGTCAAAACAATATGTGTAACTAATATGATTGTAAAAACTTGTAATTTTAGAGACTTCAAAGGCCAATTGTGCTTGACCAATTGAAGAAATAACTATATTGGAAATAATGATTCTTTTGATTTGTTTCAGAAATATTATAACTTGCCCCGTGTGTTCCATAATATATTAATTCTTTATCCAGGTTACTAAAAGCTTAGAAATAGCTATAGTGGATGTCTACAAGAAAAACCTTACTAATATGTAAAAGAAAGGTTAGGAATTGAGTTGAACTGGCTACATGCAAGTGCTAAATATTCGCATTAACGTATTATTACTGTGTACAGGATACTGTCAAACTGAGGAAATGTCCACAGCGAAAATCGACTAAAAAAATCCTATTCGTATACTCTCTGTGACAAAACTTTTAGATGTGATATAATAAGAAAATCCAAAACCTTTGTCACATAGAGTGTATTGGTAGAGAACATTCTACTTAGAACCTAAAAATTGTGCGTGAGCAATTGAAGAAGATGTCTTCAGTAGATGTCTACAAGAAAAACATATCCACAGCGAAGAAAATTTACTAAACAATTCCTATTAGTACCGTGTTTGTGAAAAACGTTTAGATATGATATTTTATGATATTCAGAACGATTATTCACAAACACTGTATTGGTAGAGAACATTCTGCCTCGGAGTCAAGTCGTGCTTAAGCAATTAAAATAACAAAAATGGCTCGTTGTGTGATTTCTTCAAAAATCCTACTAGTATGGCATTTGCTTTAAATCGTTTAGATATGATATATTAGATATTCCAAAAGATTTATAGCAATATTTTAGGTTTTTACCAAGTAACAAATGTGAAAACAATATGTGTAACTTATATTATTGTATAAACTTATTATTTTAGTGACTTTACACAAAAAAATGGTAGAGAATAATTTTGTAATAATTTTTGCTGCAGTGTCCAAGCGTGCTTAAGATATTGAAACAACCAAAATGGCTTTAATGATTCTTTAAGAATGTGTAATGATGTAAATTATTATATAAACATTGTACACGTGCCTCATATGTTCTATTAATGTGTGATTTCTTTTAAAGTCCTACTGGTATGGCGTGTGCTATAAGTCGTTTAGATATGACATATTAGATAATCAAAAGGATTTCTAGCACAACCTACATTGGTAGTGAAAATTCTACGTCAGAACCTGATCTAGCTATTGAAAATTGTATTTATTAATCTGTATAATATTTTAAGTTTTTTACCAAGTAACAAATGTGAAAACAATATGTGTAACTTATATTATTGTATAAACTTATTATTTAAGTGATTTTACACAAAAAATGGTAGAGAATAATTTTGCAATAATTTTTGCTGCAGTGTCTAAGCGTGCTTAAGATATTGAAACAACCAAAATGGCTTTAATGATTCTTTAAGAATATGTAATGATGTAAATTATTATATAAACATTGTACACGTGCCTCATATGTTCTATTAATGTGTGATTTCTTTAAAATTCCTACTAGTATGGCGTTTGCTATAAATCGTTTAGATATGACATATTAGATAATCAAAAGGATTTATAGCACACTGGTGACACTTAGGTTTTCTTTTAAAGTTTTTAATTATTATTCGTTGTGCGTTTACATATCAGCGAAAAGTATTTTCCACTTTCCAGATCAGCGCTGTGCCGTTTGCTCTATAAATCTGATTATCTTGAAGTAGCTGTGTAAGTACTGATATTAACATTTAGACTTACAAAGTGAGAAGCGCTATCTACGACTATAGGGATGATAAAACTAGTTTACTGTTATTTTGGGCCATAGATTTCTCTAAATCTGTAAATGGACTTGCTGAACTTGGAAAAATATTCAAAATGAAAATTGATAAGTTTTAATACACCATCTAATATATAAAATGTCAATTCAAATAGCCGACGTCCCGCCAGTCGCCTAATCGTCTCTTCCATGGGATTCATATAATACATCTCGCTCATAACACAAGCATCTGAGGCGGCTTAGGCAGCGCGTGGCGTTGGCGCGCGTTTTTATCATGTCACAACGTTATCGTATCAAATAATAACGGTGACGGCGTGTGTTGTTTTTTTTGCCGAGATTGTACTTTCTTTAAATTAAATTAAACGTAAAATTATTATTATTATTATTAATTACACTGTTGTTCATTGTCATACGTGGTTTTTTATTCAATAGTGTTTCCCGGTGTGTCAAACGTTATCATATATATAGTAATAAAAATTAAAAACGGCGAACGGCGTTTTGTTTTTTTTTGGTGAATTTTTGTCTTTGTAGTTTGTTATATAATATATACAATTATATATTAAACGTATAATAGTTATTATTAATTACATATTTGTCCGTAATTCGCTCACGGTTTTCGTTCAAGAGAAATCGACGTGTTTCCCGGTGTGCAAACATTACCTATTAATATGCGTCGTTGGATATCGGTACGTTTTTTAGATTTAGAATATATATAATAATATATAGTATAGTAGTATATTACATTTTGCTTAAACCAAATTATCAAATTAATTAGATGTACAAAATTCTTATCTTTTTCAAACCGCTGTGCGTGGTGATAACGATACATTTCATATTTTTTGTGGAAAAATTTGTTGACATATTTATCTACTATTTATTTTCAATTAAATAACTTACTGACTTATTTTATAAATATGTAAATTATTTGTTTTAGGCCAATACTATAGTGAAATCATAACCGACGCGTGTCCGTTTAGAAGATTGATTGCTACTTCTATCTACTCTGTCTTTAATTAATACAATAAGTAGTTATTATTGTTACCATCGGTTACAGACTGTTATCCTATGCCGTCACCGATTAATTTGCCTGCGGCCATCAGAGAACTTACACCGCAGAAGTTGATTTTTTGTTATTTATGAAGTATTTTTTAATAATTAGTGCCTATCTAATCTCTATACTCAACCCTAATTTAAATTGACAGTTTTTTTTTTAATTTTACAGTGTCTTAACCGACTTCTCTTAACGCTTTAGTTTCTAAACGTGCACACACATACGATACTGATGTACAAATAATTAAAACATTAATTATTTCACATTTTTTTGTTAAAGCTGTACAATTATGATCACTACATAGAATACAAATTATTTTAGTTTTTTTATATATTTTTTTTTAATGATATATTATTTCACGTTAAATTGGCATTATTTGAATACATTTTAATTATTTCATTTAGTAGGATGATTTACCTATATAAATATGTATGATCACTATCGAGTACTATCACTAACCGTTTAGGGTTTTTAAAATTGTTTTTTGACTTAATTTGTGGTTTTAATATTTTAACTTTGGAAAATTCAGACATCGTAGGTAAGCTATGTGGAAATCAACAATTCAAGCTAAAAAATCTAATAATTGTTGTTAAAGTTGAAAATATAGTTTGTATTCTTTGAAATTGACAAACATATAACTTTACTTTTTTAAATCATGTATCTGATTTCACTTTCGAGATAATTTTTTTTTTAGGAAGTATTATTGTAAATTATTTAGTAAAAAAACATGTATATACCTATCTAAAAATAACATAATACATGGATTAATTTAAAAAAAGTTTACTGTTGTTAAAATAATAATATATATATAAAATGAAAAATATTTTTTTAAATAATAATAATAGTATATTCGATGCACTGAATAAAAATTGTTCGGATCTAAAAACAATCGATTTTTAGTTTTTTACACCTGGGGCTACTTTTGTGTGCTTAAATTTATATACATTATTGACATAAAATATCTATGTGTTCATTCCGCTCTAATAAGAAAGAACTATATTATATGATCTAATTTATTTTAATCACATTATACATAACAACATACATAGCATTATACATAGCAACATCTTATGCTATTGTAATCATTCCAGTTTTTACTCCCTGGCTTTATAATACTTATTCAACCAACGAATAAATGCATTTTTACACAGTCTTATAATAAAAAATTATAGGTATGTTTTTTAAAAGCATCAGCAGAAGTCCATATATCATCTTTTTAAATTCTTAAAACAGTTGTCTTTAGATTATTTTAGCGTTCAACATTTTGTGTTCTTAGACCGTTTTTATGAGTAGTAATCAAAAATCAAAAAAAATTGTCTGAACATTTATTTTTACTAACTATTTAATGTTAATTTTTTATATTATATTTATGTATATATATATATTTTTTGAGCTGCTGTTGATATAGCTTGAACTAAATTAGATACTTATTAATATTGATATTTTGGTTTTTTGGTGGTGTGATTTCAGACATAGGGCATTATTAAAACATAAAAATAAAATATTAATTTCAAATCATTTTATTGCATTTTAACATTTTGAAGCATGGTGGTATAAGTAATATACCACTTTTTCAAAAAATAGCCTACTCTCGCACAGTGGTATATATTTATTACCACCTTCATAATCATGTTCAGAGAAAATCGGAGATAAAAATGCTGTGCTTCAAAGGGTTAAAATTTATATTGAAAATCGACATTTAATTTACTATTTTATTATTTATAGAAGTATAATATAAGTATTCGCTCCACCCTAAAAAAGTATAGTAAATCTATAGATTTTGCTATATTTTTTTAAATTGATACTACATAATGAAAAATAAAATTATTTAAAAATTTTTGATTATTATCATTTAGTAGGATGAATTGTTGGTTAGCCATCTAAAAATATATCAACATATGGATTTATACCTTTCATGGTTTACTTAAAAAAGTATTAATGTATATATCAATTTATCTATTTTGTATGAAATATGTCTGGATAAGTATCAAATAATTTAGGTATTTTATGCACTGAATATTATTATTATTATTATTATTTTGTACTCTGACCGTTTTTATAATCACCGCCGGACACTCGAATAATCAAAAATATTTGCTACAAATTATTTCAGACATTTCATTCATGTTTTGTACTCTTGAGTTCCCAAGTAACCGTCACACGAACATATCATTCTTCCACACTTTTAAACTTCTAACAACCAACAAACGTCAGACCTTAAGTATCAAAGTACCTTTAGCATTAAAGGTCCAGATCCAAAAACTAAAAGATTTGCATCGAGACATTTCATTTAACCTCTCTTTGGACATTTTTATAAGCTCTGCCAAATAGCCGATGAATAATAATGTATTTATCACTCTTCACTTCTTTCCCTTTTAAGTTTTAATATAAACTAGACATTTCATTTTTGTGATTTACTCTTGAATTCTTAAACACTTATGAACTTCTGTTAAACCACCAGACCTTCAATATACATATTTAATGCATTATGCTGTTGGTTACATTCTAAACGTACAGTACGTCATTACCGAATAATGGCATAGACGGTGATTTCTGAACAAATAAGGATTTTAATTCAACCAATATCTAGACATATAACGTATACGTTTGAAAAAGTTTTGTTGCACATAGGAACACCATATCAGACACATAGCCGACTGACCTCTAAACATTTCTATCTATTTTTAACCATAGCTATTACCAAGCCCGTGAAGTAAACAACACCTCAAACAATTCAAATTAAAAAAAAAAATAATTGTACTTTAAGCAAGTAGCACACTCGCTTTAGTAGTAGGACATTTCTGATCTGACAGATAGCTAGACTTGCACTACAGTTAACCGGTACCTAGCTTGCAAAACACTTTTTCGAAACTAAGTATGAACTATGATTACTGGATAAAGGTACTATGAATTATAACGGTATACTGTAAAACGTAGTGAGCTGACTCGACACCGTGGCCGGCGTAGCCGGGCACCCCCCCGGAACCGCTGTGTACAGACATATAACATACTACGTTTAAACAAATTTTGTTTCACAAAGGCAAACTCTAACAGACATTTAGCTGACTGTCCTCTAGACATTTTTATCTGTTTTCAACTCATAAAGTTAAGCGGGATGACACCGGCCTTTATTGATGACGTGGTCTATAATATAAAAACTTTTACCAAAGACAATTTCCATTATACACTTTTTCCCAATGGCCAGCTTCTTATCAAGTCTCTTTAACTTTTTAAAATTTTAATTTAAACTTAATTTTAAACCTGTTACCTCTTCATAGACTGTAGCCTACAAACCTAGGATATTTTTAATTGGCGAAGCGAAGCGACGACGCAGAGCGAGCGAATGCTAAAACACTCGGAGACCTGCCGTCCTTTTCAGTTTTCAACACGAATTCCGCCCGCTGATAAGGAACTGGACATTGAAAGTTCATAAAAATTGGTAAAAGTGGTAACAACCCAAGTAAGCAACACCGGACACTTGATATTTATTAACCGTCTAACTTCTAGACTATTCTTTTCAATTTAAAATTTAAAAAAAATACAGACACATAGCTAGACTTACTCTACACTTAATCAGTACTTAGCTTGCAAAATATTTGTCCATAACTAGGTATGAATTCTGATTACTAGATACAGCCTATAGGTACCATGAATTATACCGTCATTCCTTTAAGACGTATCGCGATGGCTCGACACCGTGGCCGGCGCAGCCGGGCACCCCCCTCGGAATCTGTGATCTCCCCAAAAATACTTTGCAGCGAGGGGACGTGAGCGTGCCCGGCGTAGCCGGGTACAGTACCGGGAATCTGTGACCTACCCGCCCGACTCGGGGGCCTGGGGGCGGAGCCCCCAACTAGAGCGAAGCTCTAGTATAAGTAATAATTTTGTTTATTGAGAGTTCTAATTGAATTGGTCATTTCAACACAAGTCATGAAATTTTACACTAACCACAAAAAACTTCAATACTCCAGAAATTTAACTTAATTCCCACTTACACCTATTTACTAACTTATTTTTAGGATTCCTGGTATTCATAAGCCTTAGTTTAAAATAGTCTAACTTTGACTATGATTCAATAAATTGAGATTAAACATATTTGACTTGCGTGGTTTTGCAGGGAATAGATGATTATAGCAAAATTGAAATACATCTTTATTTTTAGGTGGAGTAAAACAGTGATTAGGTATGGCCATTAAGATTATGGGTTATTTTCTACTAGCTGTAACTAATTAAAATTTCTACAATTTTAATTGTTGTTCCCTATTACAGAATAAGCGTAGATTATTCATTTTGATAAATTAACTATGAGTTCTTATACTACACTTATACCGTAATAAGTGTAAACATGCTTTAATCGATGCGATTCAGAGGTAAAATTTCTGGGTTTTTGTAATAATGCATTTGCCTACACTCGTGTTTAATTTGTATATGTTTAAACTCAGGCTTAAGTCATTTTGATAAATTAACTATAAGCTCTTATACTAATTTTGGAAAATGTGATTTGTGTTCTAGATCTAACGTAGTGGGAAACCTGCTGAGAATCAGAATAAAAATGGACGATTATTGCCGTGAAATGTGCCCAGGTTCCAGGGCTCGTGGCGGCCGCAAACCCTCGATGCCAACTTACTATACTAAAATAGTGTTTTGACGATAATTTGTTTATAATTTAATTAATATGATTTTGTAAAATATTTATCGTCGGTGTATTGGGGTGTATGGACTGCCCCTTAGAATAATAGACTATTGGCAACACAACGTACACTGACACCAAGACACTAAAAGGTATTTTAATATTTTATGATTTTAATATTTTATTTTTCATTTACTTATATGTTTATCACGGTTTTCACTTAGAAATCATTATTTTTTTGGCTCAAGTGAATTTTATCGGTCATATAAAAACAAACTAATATTGTGAAACTGATTTCAAATAAAATAATAACAATTGAATCATTAAAAAAAAAAGCATGTAATTATTCAGTATTTAAAAATATTCAATTATACATATATCTAAACATACCTATTTAAAAAGTGATTAACAATAATAAAATGTAAAAAAATGAGTTGTATTCATTTTGCTTAATGATTTCAGTTGACAAAAATTACTTTTGTCTTACTATGTTAACATTCATATTGTTGAGAACATTTAAGGAAAAAAATAATACATGACAATAAAATGTAAAACATTTTGAAATAAAAAATTGTGTGTTTTTAATTTTTATTCGTGGCAGGACTACTTTAGACTGTAATTCCAATCTTACGAAGACATCACATTTTTCGGTGAAATCGTTTCGACGTGACGATTGTTTTTTTAGCAGAATTTGTCAAAGGTGTGTTTAATATTATTTAATTTGTATTTTGTTGATTTAATCTCAACTGTTTGTAAATCATTTGATACCTAGTTATTAGCTTTATTATTTATACCTACTAAATTTATGACATAATTAGTTTACGTTAATTTTATTTTTTAGGTGAACAGAAGCACAAAGCCGCGACAATTTCCAATTATTTAAAATCTCACGTTCCACGATGGACCAACAGAGTAAAATTAATTTTTTTATCCAAAAAAAAAGATAATTTTGTATAATAGTTTATCCTAACCAACTTTCTGTTTCCAACGTTTTATGAGCCCTCGGCTTTCCGGACCTATTTATCGTTTAAAATCATGTAATTATTAATAATGTAACCCTACTTATTTCTCTCTTTAGTACTGTTTAATTGTCGAGCCAAATATTTTTTTTACCTATAAGAGGATATTACCGACCTATGGGAAAAAAACAACATAATATACAATAATAAGTCAGTTTCATAAACAAACTGAGTAAATTCAGAGTTAAGAGTATCCATACTTCATGCAGACACATAAATACTTAGATATGCAATCTAGTATCTCTAATATCTTATCTCTAATCCCCTATCTCTATTAATTCACCTCCACACTCCTCCTCCATATTACTCTATAATTCCTTAATACTCCTCCATAGTTCGTCCATTATTCCTCCATTATCCACAATGACATCAGTACTGTTTTCATCCATGGACCATGTCAAAAATAAAATAATGTCTTAATTTTTTTTAAAATTTTTTTTTATAATTCTGTAGAACTTACACATATATTAAACAGTGCACTAACGAAATACAAGATCAAAATAATTAGCTAATTAAACAAAACTACATTAATCGTATGTGGCATGCATTAATTTAAAAACAGTTAAAAATATAATCCAACCCTTAAATCGAAAATAGTTTTTTAATAACTATGTTTTCAACTTGATCCACAGTTTAGTGTGCGCGGTCTGAAAATACAAAATATTAAACAATTTTTAAACAAACGAATCGGGCCAACTTAATAGCAAAAAACAAGATGACAATATTAACGTGTTACACTGGCAAAACATTTTTATGTCAAATTGTTGAATTATTGAAGAAAGGTTAATAAAATGTTTTATAAAAGCTGAACGCGTATCTCGCATGTTTCTATTTGTGTTTTGTACGCCAGCAAAAAAAAGTCACTCGATTATTTAAATGTATCTTTAGTGGTTATGAACATTTTACACAACGCATTTATCGAAAATTATATTATAATGTTAATTACTTGATAACGCCGATTTATGTTCTTGATAAGTAGGGAAGTGTTTGGTAACATTAAAATCGTGCTTTATCTCTTCAATTATACAGTATAATGCTTCATAACGTATAAAACACGTATACAACCCGAAAATGTATGTTGCCCTTCTCTACAGAACAACAAGAAAACATTTAAATATATATTCAATTTTACAGAAAAAACTAATAGTTCTTTTGCAAAACCACCATTAACGACTTGCTGTGATTGTTTTAACATTATAACATCAGTTGTATAGTAGTTAAAGAGTTTTTTTGTCATATTAGGATGAATAGTGTTTAGCTTCGATGCTATTGGTTTTACAATGATGGGGGATTTTTTAGCAACTCTATAAATATCATCTAGTTTGTACCTGGGGGGGGGGATTAAAGTTTTAAAAAACAAAAAAACTTAAAAACTATTTATAATATTTACTGAGCCCTGAAGAAGGAACATGGAAGTGTTTCAAAACGTTGGCGAAATAGTCAAGATATCCAGATGGGAGTAACCGCAACGCGTGTAAATACAATACCCCATTCAAGTTATTTTTTTTTTTTGCTTTTATTTGTAAAGGATCATATGCATTTTTGTTAAATTTTAACAATAAAAAAGCCAATACTGTGGGGTCAGGGCATAGTGGGACGAGGAGGTCACAGGGTGTACAGGAATTATTACAACTGAAAGTGATAAAATCACACAAATTAACGTCTCGATGCGAATCAGTATTTCCACGCCAGTAAAATCCAAACCAAGCACAGTGTAAACAGTTTACAAATTAGCAGCAAAGCGTTTGTTTGATAGTGATTTTAACATTTTTATTTATAATTATTCCTGTAGAGTGTAAACGGTCACACTATGCTTTGATCCGTTATGCCTCGACCCTACTGTATTGGCTAACTCGGATACATTCACTTTCAAATAGACCCGTTGATGCTAATTTGTAAACAGCTTATTAGGAAATATTAAATTTTTTTTATTTAAGTTTTTTCCTTCTGGGGTAATATCGGCAAGGAATCATCCAAAAACGGTTCTGTTATTTAGTATTTTTTTATGCGTAAAAAAGTCATTCACTTAATCGACTACTATGAATATCACAATGTTTTTACCGATGGGAAGCACAAACAATCACACAAGTATTTTATTTGTAATACTAGAGCTTCGCTTTAGCTGGGGGCTCCGACCCCAGGCCCCCGAGTCGGGCGGGTAGGTCACAGATTCCCGGTACTGTACCAGGCTACGCCGGGCACGCTCACGTCCCCTCGCTGCAAAGTATTTTTGGGGAGATCACAGATTCCGAGGGGGGTGCCCGGCTGCGCCGGCCACGGTATGTGGAAGTCAGTGCACAGCTATTCCTAGGGGGGTGCCCGGCTGCGCCGGCCACGGTGTCGAGCCATCGCGATACGTCTTAAAGGAATGACGGTATAATTCATGGTACCTATAGGCTGTATCTAGTAATCAGAATTCATACCTAGTTATGGACAAATATTTTGCAAGCTAAGTACTGATTAAGTGTAGAGTAAGTCTAGCTATGTGTCTGTATTTTTTTTAAATTTTAAATTGAAAAGAATAGTCTAGAAGTTAGACGGTTAATAAATATCAAGTGTCCGGTGTTGCTTACTTGGGTTGTTACCACTTTTACCAATTTTTATGAACTTTCAATGTCCAGTTCCTTATCAGCGGGCGGAATTCGTGTTGAAAACTGAAAAGGACGGCAGGTCTCCGAGTGTTTTAGCATTCGCTCGCTCTGCGTCGTCGCTTCGCTTCGCCAATTAAAAATATCCTAGGTTTGTAGGCTACAGTCTATGAAGAGGTAACAGGTTTAAAATTAAGTTTAAATTAAAATTTTAAAAAGTTAAAGAGACTTGATAAGAAGCTGGCCATTGGGAAAAAGTGTATAATGGAAATTGTCTTTGGTAAAAGTTTTTATATTATAGACCACGTCATCAATAAAGGCCGGTGTCATCCCGCTTAACTTTATGAGTTGAAAACAGATAAAAATGTCTAGAGGACAGTCAGCTAAATGTCTGTTAGAGTTTGCCTTTGTGAAACAAAATTTGTTTAAACGTAGTATGTTATATGTCTGTACACAGCGGTTCCGGGGGGGTGCCCGGCTACGCCGGCCACGGTGTCGAGTCAGCTCACTACGTTTTACAGTATACCGTTATAATTCATAGTACCTTTATCCAGTAATCATAGTTCATACTTAGTTTCGAAAAAGTGTTTTGCAAGCTAGGTACCGGTTAACTGTAGTGCAAGTCTAGCTATCTGTCAGATCAGAAATGTCCTACTACTAAAGCGAGTGTGCTACTTGCTTAAAGTACAATTATTTTTTTTTTTAATTTGAATTGTTTGAGGTGTTGTTTACTTCACGGGCTTGGTAATAGCTATGGTTAAAAATAGATAGAAATGTTTAGAGGTCAGTCGGCTATGTGTCTGATATGGTGTTCCTATGTGCAACAAAACTTTTTCAAACGTATACGTTATATGTCTAGATATTGGTTGAATTAAAATCCTTATTTGTTCAGAAATCACCGTCTATGCCATTATTCGGTAATGACGTACTGTACGTTTAGAATGTAACCAACAGCATAATGCATTAAATATGTATATTGAAGGTCTGGTGGTTTAACAGAAGTTCATAAGTGTTTAAGAATTCAAGAGTAAATCACAAAAATGAAATGTCTAGTTTATATTAAAACTTAAAAGGGAAAGAAGTGAAGAGTGATAAATACATTATTATTCATCGGCTATTTGGCAGAGCTTATAAAAATGTCCAAAGAGAGGTTAAATGAAATGTCTCGATGCAAATCTTTTAGTTTTTGGATCTGGACCTTTAATGCTAAAGGTACTTTGATACTTAAGGTCTGACGTTTGTTGGTTATTAGAAGTTTAAAACCCAAGTTTTTCACTACCAATGTAGCATGTACTATAAATCCTTTTGATTATCTAATATGTCATATCTAAACGATTTATAGCAAACGCCATACTGGTAGGATTTTTAAAGATATCACACATTAATAGAACATATGAGGCACGTGTACAATGTTTATAAAATTAATTCACATCATTACATATTCTTAAAGAATCATTAAAGCCATTTTGGTTGTTTCAATATCCTAAGCACGCTTAGACACTGCAGCAAAAATTATTCTTTACCATTTTTTGTGTAAAATCACTAAAATAATAAGTTTTTACAATAATATAAGTTACACATATTGTTTTGACTTTTGTTACTTGGTAAAAAACCTAAAATATTATACAGATAAAAAAATAAAATTTTTAATAGCTAGATCAGGTTCTGCCGTAGACTGTTCACTACCACTATAGCATGTACTATAAATCCTTTGGAATATCTAATATGTCATATCTAAACGTTTTTCACAGACACGGTACTAAGAAGATTTGTTTAGTAAATTTTCTTCGCTGTGGATATGTTTTTCTTATAGACATCTACTGAAGACATCTTCTTCGATTGCTCACGCACAATTTTTAGGTTCTAAGTAGAATGTTCTCTACCCATACACTGTATGTGAAAAAGCCTTTGGACTATTTTAATATATCACATCTAAAAGTTTTTCACAGACAGTATACGAATAGGATATTTTAGTCGATTTTCGCTGTGAACATTTCTTCAGTTTGGTAGTAACCTGTACACAGTAATAATACGTTAATGCGAATATTTAGCACTTGCATGTAGCCATTTCAACTCAATTCCTAACCTTTCTTTTACATATTAGTAGGGTTTTTCTTGTAGACATCCACTACAGCTATTTCTAGGCTTTTCAGTAACATGGATGAAGAATTAAAACATTATAGAACACACGAGGCAAGTTTTAATGTTTCTGAAACAAATCAAAAGAATCATTAAATCCAATCTAGTTATTTCTTCAATTGGTCAAGCACAATCGGTGTCTTAAGTCTCTAAAATTACAAGTATTTACAATCATATATTGTTTTGACATTTGTTACTTGGTAAAAACCTAAAATATTATACATATTAATAAATAAAGTTTTCAATAGCTGGATCAGGTTCTGACGTAGAATTTTTTACTACCAATGTAGCATGTGCTATAAATCCTTTTGATTATCTAATATGTCATATTTTAACGATTTATAGCAAACGCCATATTAGTAGGATTTTTAAAGAAATCACACATTAATAGAACATATGAGGCACGTGTACAATGTTTATATAATAATTTACATCATTACATATTCTTAAAGAATCATTTAAGCCATTTTGGTTGTTTCAATATCTTAAGCACGCTTAGACACTGCAGCAAAAATTATTACAAAATTATTCTCTACCATTTTTTGTGTAAAATCACTAAAATAATAAGTTTATACAATAATATAAGTTACACATATCGTTTTGACATTTGTTACTTGGTAAAAATCTTAAAATTGTATACAGATTAATAAATACAATTTTCAATAGCTAGATCAGGTACTGACGTAGAATGTTCACTACCAATATAGCATGTACTATAAATCCTTTGGAATATCTAATATGTCATATCTAAACGATTTATAGCAAACGCCATACTAGTAGGATTTTTAAAGAAATCACACATTAATAGAACATATGAGGCACGTGTACAATGTTTATAAAATAATTTACATCATTACATATTCTTAAAGAATCATTAAAGCCATTTTGGTTGTTTCAATATCTTAAGCACGCTTAGACACTGCAGCAAAAATTATTACAAAATTATTCTCTACCATTTTTTGTGTAAAATCACTAAAATAATAAGTTTATACAATAATATAAGTTACACATATCGTTTTGACATTTGTTACTTGGTAAAAATCTTAAAATTTTATACAGATTAATAAATACAATTTTCAATAGCTAGATCAGGTACTGACGTAGAATGTTCACTACCAATATAGCGTGTGCTATAAATCATTTGGAATATCTAATATGTCATATCTAAACGATTTATAGCAACGGCCATACTAGTAGGATTTTTAAAGAAATCACACAATGAGCCATTTTTGTTATTTCAATTGCTTACGCACGACTTGACTCTGAGGCAGAATGTTCTCTACCAATACACTGTATGTGAAAAAAACTATTGGATTATCTTAATATTTACATCTAAAAGTTTTTCACAGACAGCATACGAATAGGATTTTTGTAGTCGATTTTCGATAATGCGAATATTTACTCGTTCTTTTTCTATTGCTCACATACTTTTTTACCGCCGAATATTCTCTACCAATACAGCGTTTACAAGAAACGTTAGGATATTATTATATGTCTTACCTAAATGTTTCTTGCACACGCTATAATAGTAGGATTTTTTTTAAACTTCTGCTATAAATATTTTTTTGGCATCTCAACAATCTGAACAAAGAAATGAAACATTATAGGTACACACCAGACACGTGAATAATGTCTTTGGACAGTAACAAATTACACTATTACACATTTTTATAAACAAGTCTAAAAATATATTAAATCCAAAGTCAAGTAAGCACTACTTCTCACTTGTGGTTAAAATTGTTTTAGTTAATCTTTTATAAAAAATTATGTCCAATAACTACCTTTTTCAAACATCTTTCTCTATTTAGTATTATTCATTCTTCATGCACGTTTAGGCCCGAAGTAGAATGTTCTCTACCAATACAGTGTCTGCAAAAAATCCTTTGGATTTTTATCATGTCTTATCTAAATGTTTTTTGCAGACACTATACTAATAGGATTTTTCTTGTAGATGATAAGTCAAAAGCAAAAATACCTACTAAAAAAAGTAAACAAGGGACTCGATACCAATGAGCTTAGCATTTAAACATTGTTGGATAGTCCAAAAACACAAAAAACTGAAAAAAAGTTTTTATGTAACGTATAGGAAACTTAATTGGAATTTGAAGAAAGTAATTTTGAAATAACTTAAAAATATTTACTTTACATTGGTAATATAATGCGATAATTATTATTTTAAGTATAATAAAAACTTATATTTGTATTTTTTTCTTTGGTCAGAATACAATTTAAAACTTGTCATTTGTATTTGATAAACTATACATGTTAATACATTTAAAAAATATTTATAGAACTATACTTTAAATCAGAAATTAAACATTTTTTTTAAGGTATGGTTCTTTATGAAGAATTTTAATATAAAAGAAATAAGTTATGTAGGTAGTTATATTACAATTATAATATTATTGAACACAACATTCTTGTTTTCACGCAATAGTATCCCAGTGAAGTAGAATATTGTCTACCAATATAGGGTCTGCAAAAAAACTTTTGGACTATTATCATGTTATTACTAAAAAAAATTTGCAGACCCTATACTAATAGGATTTTCGTTGTATAATTTTGCTGCGGTAATTTATGTGGCTTTTTAGTACACCGGACGAAATAATGTATTTATTCTGAACGGAACTAGCCCACAGTAAACAATATAATACATTTTACAATAGTAAATAGTAAAGACTTTTTACACATGTAAAAAATAGATAAAGTTAACAAGAGACTATAATCGACGGATAACAGGTAAAATGGGTTAAGTCATTTTTGACAAAAATGGGTATGTTATATTACAATAATTAATAATGTACACAACGTTCTTGTTTTAACCTATGCTAGTGCTATTGCACTAGTGTCTCACTAATGTAGAATATTCGTTACCAATACAGTGTCTGCAAAAAATCATTTAGATTATTATCATATCATATCTAAAAGTTTTTTGCAGATACTATACTAATAAGATTTTCCTTGTAGAATTTGCTGTGGTCATTAATTTGGCTTTATAGTACACTCGACGAAATAATGTACTTGTATTGTATTAATTTAATTACAGCATTAAGAGCAATTTGAGTTGTTGGCTACAAAAATAGGTATTAACCAGTAACAAAATAAGTTTCACAATTTCATTGAAACATTTAACGGTTTGTAAAAATTGTAAAGTATTTTTTTAATATTTGAAAGCAAATCCAAGTACACGGTGCAAACCCGGCGATAATAAATAAGCAAACATGCACATTCGTGTAAATCATGGCGTAGCTAATATAGTATTATATTATGTGCGTGCATTTAAAAAATAATAATAATCTAAAACTCACCTTAACGCGGCCCTTTTTTCACAGCATTCAAGACCAGACTTGGGCGGCAGTATTTCCAGGTCGTGGACGATGCACAAATGAACTCTGTGTACAATAAATGTATGTAGCTGAACCCTCTACCCTCGAACAGCTTCATTGATCGCCACCACCAGGGAGATTTATTATAATAGGTACATACCCACGAGGGGAGCAGCTGCTATTGCGCAGAACAGATCAGAACAAAGTACATTGACTCGCCGATTCCGTTTGCAATCTGGCCAAGGTTTACCGAAGAGTTTTAGGGGACGGTGTGACAGTAGAAAACAAATAGGATAATTTGGAGTTGTTTTTCTTTTGACAAAAAGTAATTATAAAAAATAAAATTAAACTTACATTAAAATATCGCAAAAGTTGCTTTCTAGATGACCTGTACAGTTTATGGAAAGTACTTATACCGAGAAATTCTTTAGAATAATTATTTAAGTCTTGTTCTATGCTTTCTCGTTTTTATTAAAAAGTGATGTGTTACCAGAGTCTCCGTTGTCACATTGGCTTAAATATAGATAGCGACCATGTAAAAAAAATCAGTAAAACTATGCCCCGACCCCACTGTACCAGTTTTTATTTTTTTGCAAAAACATTGTGGGCCAAATAGCCCATATACAGTGTCATGTATTTGTTAATTTAGTTAGAATGGTCAACGAATAATATTTCAATCGTTTGTACTCCATAGTTTAATTTATAATCGTTTATTCTCAATAAAATTAATATTTATGTATTATATACTTCTATTGGAGCAAGCTCTTACTAACTATTTATACTTCATAGACTATATTATACTTTCAAAGCTCTATTATACTTTTATTTTACTAGATTGACAATTTACAAAACTAATTTGGGTTTTTTTCACAAAGTAACAACCCGAATTTTTTTAAATCCACTGCTTTTAAATAATTTTCAACTTATAACACC
This sequence comes from Adelges cooleyi, assembly GCF_023614345.1. Taxonomy (NCBI): domain Eukaryota; kingdom Metazoa; phylum Arthropoda; class Insecta; order Hemiptera; family Adelgidae; genus Adelges; species Adelges cooleyi. The sequence continues at coordinate 814,538 of NW_026096067.1, forward strand.
ATTTCGCTCGAATTCGGTTTTTTATGCGTGTTAGTGTGTAAGCTTTTTCTAAGAGCTTGGAAAATCGATAGTTATACTAGTAATAAATCGTAAGCCGACAAAACAGATATATAGTACTCGGATTTGTACACACAGATGTCATAATACGTTGTTTTCAACTGCTCTATCATTTGACTATTCGCAAAAACAAAATATAATATATTGCATAAGTCCCGTGTACAGAACACCTACAGAACACGACTACGTGTTTAACAGTTGGCCATTAGTATACGTTGTATTAGTATACGCCTTTTTTTTCTAAAACGAGTACTCTAGTAGGTTACCTATTATTTGAAAAATAAAAATGTATTCGAAAACTATGATACTGTTTTTCAGCTTGGCATTGTACTTATTGGAATGTCAGGGTAAACCGCCTACTTCAAAAAAACTTGTAAGTATATTGGACAATAAACATTTATGGTTAATAGAAAACGCTAAGATTTTACCGCCCCCGTTTTCGCATCGAATCGTCTTTTTACTGTTCACTTACTAACAATTATTCCTAATAATGATAATCCGCATAATATGACTGTCAGTTTATCGTTTTTATTTCGCTAATGAAGGCTAAGTTTTACAGGTAAATTATACTAATATACATTCTTATTTTGAAACAATAGGAAATAATAAGAAATATAGTCAGAGAAAATGTTGGCCAAGATGGCACAGGCTATGAAGGATTAAAAGATGTATTAATAAAAGTAGTCGCTAAAGGTAATATTCAATAGAGATAAATTCAATAAACATGTTGAATAAAATGTTCAAAAACGATTAAAGAGACACATTTTAAATATTCAAACGTATTATTTGTAAAACTGTAAATTATTTAATTTTTTTATATACTAAAAATCATAACTTTTTTTTACAAAGCAGATAAAAAATTGGAAAAAAACGGGAGAGTTTATAGTTATAGTTTATCTATATAGAATATAGGTATACAAATATAGATATGAGACATTTTTTTTTTAATGTAGAATTTAATACTACATCATTATTCTTAAATTACAATTATTTGAAATAAAAATCATTTACAAGGGTTACAAACTGTTATTTTCAATTTCTTAAAAGATTATAGAAAAAAAATAAATTTATTTTGTAATTTCAGAATATGTTGATAGTGTACTACAAGAATATAAATTGGAAGATGTTATAAACGCCGTCAAAGATATTGTAGACTCCAAAAGTTTGGAAAACGATTGTACGGTAGAAGATTGTACGGTAAATAAAAAACTATGATACTGTAGTATAGATAATTATTCTACTTGTGTGGTTGTTTGTGCTTCCCATCGGTAAAAACATTGTGATTTTCATAGTAATTGATTTAGAGAAGGACTTTTTTACGCATAAAAAAATACTAAATAACATAACCGTTTTTGGATGATTCCTTGCCGATTTTACCCCGGAAGGGAAGATCTTTAATTTTAAAAAAAACTATGATTAATAGAAAATATTAAGATTTTACCACCCCCATTTTCGCATTGGAGAGTCTTTTTTACTGTTCACTTAATAACAATTCTTAATAATAATAATAATAATAATCCACATAATATAACTTCCAGTTTATCGTTTTTATTTCGCCAATGAAGGCTCAGTTTTATAGGTAAATTATATTAATATACATTCTTATTTTGAAAACAATAGGAAAAACAAGTAAACATAGTCCGGAAAAATGTTGGCCAAGATGGCGAAGGCTATGAAGTATTAACAGAAAAAGTCGCTAAATTAAAATTATCTATAGAGTTCCCTGGCAAGGATGAGTTGCTGTTGGAATCAAAAGGTAATATTCAATAAACATGTTGAGTACAATGTTCATAAACTATCGAAAAGACATTTTTTAAATATTCAAACGTATTATTTGTAAAACTGTAAGTTATTTGATTTTTTTTACTAAATCATAACTCTTCTTTAAAAACCGTATAAAAAATTGAAAAAACGGAAGAGTATTTTTGATGGTGTACAAAACAATTACCAAAATATAAAGTACATGATCATTTTCTTACATTTTTAGTCTCATGTAGTTCATGTATTAAAAATGTAGAATTTAATATTACATCATTATTCTTAAATTACAATTATTTGAAATAAAAATCATTTACAAGGACAACAAACTGTTATTTTCAATTTCTTTAAAGGTTATTGAAAAAAAAATTATATATTGTAATTTCAGAATATGTTGATAGTTTACTCCATGAATACACAATGGAAGAAGTTATAAGCGTCGTCAAAGATTTTGTAGACTCCGAAAGTTTGGCATACAATGGTACCGTACAAGATTGCGTGGTACAAAAAAACTATGATACTATACTAATATAAAAGACTTGTGTGATTGTTTGTGCTTCCCATCGGTAAAAACATTGTAATATTCATAGTAGTCGATTTAGAGAATGACTTTTTTAAACATAAAAAAAAAAAAAATAACAGAACCGTTTTTGGATGATTCCTTGCCGATATTACCCCAGAAGGAAAAAACTTAAATAAAAAAAAATGTAATATTTCCTAATAAGCAGTTTACAAATTAGCATCAACGGGTCTATTTAAAAGTGAATGTATCCGAGTAAGCCAATACAGTGGGGTCAAGGCATAACGGATCAAAGCATAGTGTGACCGTTTACACTCTGCAGGAATAATTATAAATAAAAATGTTAAAATCACTTTCAAACAAACGCTTTAGTACTAATTTTTAAACTGTTTACACTGTGCTTGGTTTGGACTTGGACGTGACGTGGAAATACTGATTCGCATCGAGGCGTTTATTTGAAAGTGATTTTATCACTTTCAGCTATAATAATTTCTGTACACCCTGTGACCTCCTCGTCCCACTTTGCCCTGACCCCACAGTATTGACTTTTTTATTGTTAAAATTTAAAAAAAATACAAATGATCCTTTACAAATAAAAGCAAAAAAAAAAAATAACCTAATGGGGTATTATATTTACACGCGTTGCGGTTACTCCCATTTGGATATCTTGACTGGTTCGCCAACGTTTCAAAACACTTCCATGTTCCTTCTTCAGGGCTCAGTAAATATTATAAATAGTTTTTGAGTTTTTTATATTTTTATATGTTTTTTAAAACTTTAATCCCCCCCCCCCCCAGATACCAACTAGATGATATTTATAGACTCCGAAAGTTTGGCATACAATGGTACCGTACAAGATTGCGTGGTAAAAAAAAACTATGATACTATATTAATATAAAAGACTTGTGTGATTGTTTTTGCTTCCCATCTGTAAAAACATTGTGATATTCATAGTAGTCGATTTAGTGAATGACTTTTTTACACATAAAAAAATACTAAATAACAGAACCGTTTTTGGATGATTCCTTGCCGATATTACCCCAGAAGGAAAAAACTTAAATAAAAAAAATTTAATATTTCCTAATAAGCAGTTTAGAAATTAGCATCAACGGGTCTATTTAAAAGTGAATGTATCCGAGTAAGCCAATACAGTGGGGTTGAGGCATAACGGATCAAAGCATAGTGTGACCGTCTTCACTCTACAGTCTACAGGAATAATTATAAATAAAAATGTTAAAATCACTTTCAAACAAACGCTTTGGTGCTAATTTGTAAACTGTTTACACTGTGCTTGGTTTGGACTTTACTGGCGTGGAAATACTGATTCGCATCGAGACGTTTATTTGAATGTGATTTTATCACTTTTAATTGTAAAAATTCCTGTACACCCTGTGACCTCCTCGTCCCACTATGCCCTGACCCCACACTATTAGCTTTTTTATTGTTAAAATTTAAAAAAAATGCAAATGATCCTTTACAAATAAAAGCAAAAAAAAAACTAGTTGAATGGGGTATTGTA
>NW_026096068.1:0-596 GCF_023614345.1 Adelges cooleyi
CGCTTTAAGTGGTGTTATTTATTGAAATGTGTTGTTTTGTATGCTTGTTCAAACAGTTACAGTCATACACCAATGTACTAAATAACCAAGTATTCGAAAACAAAAACAAAATATTTAAAATCGACCTAGTTATTTTATTTGAAGTCTGCAACGTTATAACGATTTTGATTATTATTGTATTTTGGGTCAATTTATGTTTTACTTAAGTAATTAAAATACTTCTAGGACAATTGTCAGTATTCAAAATTAAGTTTTATACATGTATAGAAAAAAAATATTTTAATATTTTCACAATACATTCCATCTCTCGTGGAATATTTATAAATTAATATAAACAGTTAAATGTTTGGTCATTAAAATGGATTATACAAACATTGTGATATCACATAAAAAAACCTCATTTTTTTTATATGCAGGGTGATTCTTTAATCATGAACCAGTTCATTCAATTAATAATTAAACTCAGTGTGATGTTGACTGGTTCATGATAAAAAAATCCTTTATAAAAAACCCCTTGGTCGACTAGTACGTAATTTATAACATCTTGGACCAATATTAACATTTTTCATCTGGAATTTCAATGAAATTTATTCTTT
>NW_026096069.1:0-907 GCF_023614345.1 Adelges cooleyi
AAACTTGCAACTATATTTGTTTTAATATTACTCTCTGACTCCATCACAAACGTTCGCTCAAAAAATTACATCATAGTAAATATACGAAAATGTTTAACTAACTAACAAACGACTTCTAAAGCTTAAGATATAACGTACAATACGCCATACCTGAATATCATTTCGGTTTACATACAAAACATGCTACTTTTCATCAACTCCACAGAGTAGTAGATCTTATTGTTACCTGCCTCGAAACCATAAAATACCGCTCAGCATTATTCCTTGACGATGCGCAGGCGTTTGCACGGTCTGGCACACTGGTTTACTATATAAATTTAAAAAAATATTTCCTGCGCCTTAATATCTTCTACGCAAATCATATCTTGAAAACAGGTCTTTCAGAGTCAAACTTGATTCTGCTTTATCCGATTATCATGATGGTGTCTAGCCGGTGTCCCCCAAGGAAGCGACATTTCCCCCTTATTGTACATTATCTTCACAGCTGACATACCACACACCGAAAACACACTCATCGGAACCTACGCAGATGACACAGCTATTTTAGCTGCTGATCCTATTAGCACTTATCTGCAGTCAACTTCTCCAAACTCATCTCAACATGCTATCTAAGTGGCGTATTACCTAGGAAAATAAAAATAAATTAACTGAAATCTACCCTCATCGCTTTCACCCTTCGTCAAAATGGCTGTCCTGAAATAATTTATAACAACACCGTAAATGTTGGGGAATTACGGTAGGGAAGCAAAATACTTGGGCTTGTTATTCGACAGGAGACTCACTTGGGGACCCCATCTTAAAAGCAAACGAAAACGTTAAACACTTGCCTACATTTATCGCTCATTCAGTCCAATCTGAATATTTCTTGCCGTTTAACTTTTATACAGAACCCTCCTTCATATGGTCT
>NW_026096070.1:0-2618 GCF_023614345.1 Adelges cooleyi
ACCTGTACATTCCAAACCAACAATATTAAGAAAGTATTATACGTAAGTAAGTAGTAGTAATAAGTGAGTAAGTAATTAACGGAGGTCCAGTGTTCAACGAAAAAAATGCGAATATTGATAAAAGCATTGTAATTTGTACCTAATAGAAGTTATGTACTAGTACTTAAAAATGATATTTTAGCTATTTACGATTAGGGTTGATCGTCTGTCTGTAAAATGTATTGCCAAGGTTAACAATTTTTTTTCCAATAATGTGTTAAGTTAGTCGTTGGTTTTGATTTCCACATGCAGTTATACCGTGCAGTGTGTAAGAAATCGCTCAATGTTTGTACAAGCTCTGCTTACTAAAATAAAATACGTCGTAGGTATCTTTGCGATCACCTGTATGCATAAAAAACATGAAATACTAACCAAATTCACAAAAGCCAATGTCGACGGGTAACAAAACTTTACAAAATAATAATACTTTACATAATAATTTCAAAAGTTTCGAAATAAATGATATTTGGATCCATAAAATTGATTGGAAAAACAAAAGAAAAGGGTTATTGAAAATTATCGTATTATCAAACACAATTATTTCAACTTTTTAATTACTCTAGTCGTTTTTTTTTTTCCCTTTTTTTCAACTTTTTTATGAAAGCTCACCTCATTTTTTTCCCAAGAGTTTTGATGGAGAACCAGGAAATATTGAAATTTTATATGAAATTACATCAGCTTCAGATACATCAAATCAAAGTTAGTTATCAACAAATTATCAAAACGTTTCTCGATTAGGTGATACTCTGAAGCGAGTAGCTGATTTATTGAAAATAAATTAAAAAAAAAAAAAAAAACAGTAATAATTATATTCTTACTACGATGAAAACATTTGTCTTGATTGTCCAATTCTAAAAAAATATCCCTTTCAATTTCAAAATATTTTAGGTTAGTCAGAGCCAAGACGTGTTAAGCAATAAAATTAGAAAAACAATGTGGCTCTTGGTAGTAGGAATGAAGTGAGGTTATGGACAAACAAAAAGCAGACTTGACCAATATGAAGATGTCACTACTGTGATAAACTGATTTTTTTTGTGTAAGGAACTTGGCCCTTTTTTTCCCCGGTTAGTTTTTTTGTTGAGGATATTGTTTACATAATACATCTAACTAATTAAAGTTAATACTTGTGATGGAGTCTGAGGTTAATATTAAAACAAAAATTTGTAGTAATAAATGTACACAATAATTTTTATTCAATGTTTTTAGTAATTTATATATTTTTTATTTAATGTTATACTGTTGGTTTTTTCACGTATTACAGAGTATTATGAGTGGTTTCTTCAATCAAAAAGTATTCAATTTATATCTACTCTTATCATATATACTTATTGTGCCTATTGTACAGATTGTATATTTCTTTTGTAAAATAAAAAAAAAAAAAAAAAAAAAAGCTTTAGAAACCCCATAACAGTGGTTGTGATGAAAAGGTATTATTAGGGCAATCGCCGTTACGGTGCTACTTTAAGGAGAACTCCAAAATCATTTTCAAAATAATTTATTGGAATTAATATTAAAATCTATTGCGATATACGCCTGTATATCTTGGTGGAAGTTAGTATTTAAGTAGAAAATAAAACACAACAATAATATGTTTAACACAATACTATTAAATATAAAAACACACACAGTATAGAGAATAATATATATATACAACGTACGTTTCAATTATAACAGCAGCCGTAATAGAATGGTAAATCCAACACCTTAATACTATGTCTTATATACTATACAATCTAGGTTACAGACGTAATTGGTCCTTGTATAAACAACTTAAATATTACTCATGATTTCATCAGTGTACACATATAATACCATATAAGGTTATATAATAATTATTACTTATCCATGACCCAAATAAACAATATTAATTATATTCAATACACCCCCTTAATTAATATTCCCTTAAATTAACTTATTCTACTGTGATATCTTCTGTATTCCGATGCTTGATCGAATCATCCCAAATCTGTCCTTTGGAAGTGCTTTTGTGAAGATATCTGCCAACATTTCTTCTGTGTTTATGTATTGAACTTCGAATTGACCTTCTTCATATTTTTCACGAATGAAATGATATCGTACATCGATGTGCTTGGTTTTTCGATGAAACTCCGGATTTTTAACTAAACGAATGGTACTTTGATTATCAATGAATAATGTAGGTTTATCATACATATTATTATTAGTGAGTTCTCGTAAGAAACTTTTAAACCAAATTAGTCCTTTCGTAATGTCCGACGCTGCAATGAACTCCGCTTCCGTACTACTAAGAGAGACCGTTGCTTGACGTTGAGCTTGCCAAGATATTGTAGATGAACCCAACATGAATAGATGTCCCGAAGTTGATCTCCTTGTTTCTAAATCTCCAGCATAATCAGAATCTGTAAATATTCTTAAATCTAAATTATTATCAGATTTATACACCAATCCATAATCAATTGTATGTTTAACGTAACGTATAATGCGTTTGACCATCGACCAATGAGCATTAGTTGGTTTTGTCAAAAATCGTGATGCAAAATTAACTGCAAATGCCAAATCTGGTCTTGTTAATTGTGACAGGAATAATAAACTTCCCACTG
>NW_026096071.1:0-14541 GCF_023614345.1 Adelges cooleyi
CTTCTCGATACGGTACTTGACCTTCTTTTAGTACTATCGAATCCGTGTGAACATCCAATGTCGTTGATTTATCAATGGGTAATGAGATATCCTTTGCATCTAACATGTTAAATCGTTTAATAATATTTCTAGAATAATTAGTTTGATTAATAAATAATGATCCATCATCTAATTTCTTAATTCCCATTCCTAGAAAATAATCTAAGTTACCGTGTTTAACTTCAAATTCTTTTTCTAATTTGGACAACAACACCCGTATTTTTGTCTTATTGTCCGACGCAATAAGACCATCATCAACAAAAATAGCTAAAATCAATTTTTCATTATTATCATGATTAGTGAAAACACACGAATCATATTTACTTTGATTTAAATTGAATTGCAAAAGGAAATTCTTAAACCGTGTATTCCAACACCGTGGAGATTGTTTTAATCCATATAACGACTTACGTAATTTGCAGACCCGTCCTGAATTGTCGTCATATCCGATCGGTTGTTCCATATACAGTTCGTCTTCTAACATACCATATAGAAATGCTGTACGAATGTCAAATTGGCATAATTCCAATTTCTGAGCCGCACTAATGGCTAAAATTGTTCTAATAGATTCAAATCTAACTACAGGTGAAAATGTTTCGTTATAATTTATCCCATGTATCTGTCGAGACCCGTTAACAACTAATCGAGCCTTAAATCGATCAACCTGCCCGTTACCATTGTACTTGATTTTGTAAACCCATGAATTATTTAATACTTGCTTTCCTTCTGGAATTGGCACCAACGTCCAGGTGTCATTAGTATGCAATGAATTTATCTCGTCGTCCATGGCTAAAATCCAATCATTTTTATTCTGACAGCTCACAGCTTCTTTATAGTTAATCGGTTCTGTAATACACGACGTAATACATGCATATCTGGCCGGTTTACGCAATTGACCTCGATCGCGAAGATTGTAACTTGGTAGTTCTGTTGGCGTGACTTCGAGTTGTTTTTCTGGTTGTACCTCTACCGCCTGAGGTGTTTCCTCGTCGACATTATAATCTTGACTTACATTTTCGCTAAATGTTAATTCATTAGTATTTATTTCTTTTTTAAACACAACATCTCTATAATCTCTTATAGTTTTAGTTTTTGGACAATAAGCCCTATACCCACGTTTATCTAAAGAATATCCGACAAAAATACACAATTTACTTTTAGCGTCCCATTTTCGTCTCTTGGCCTTTGGAATATGAACATACATTTCTGTTCCAAATACCCTTAAATGCCTTATATCTGGTTCTTTGTTAAAATAAAGCTCATATGGACTTTTACCTTCAACAGTACTCTTACCAGTAAGATTGAGTACATACACTGATGTATTAACTGCTTCTGCCCAAAATGATAAGTCCATCTTCTTTGAATGAAGTAATGTTCGTGCTGCTTCCACAATAGTTCTCATTTCACGTTCCGCCCCAGAATTTTGCTCTGGTGTGTACGCTATTGTTTTTTCATGTCGAATGCTATATTTCTGCAAAATACTTGTTACTTCTTTAGAAACAAACTCTAAACCATTATCACTTCTTAAAGCTTTTACTTTATTCCCAGAATCATTTTTAACAGATCTTATAAATAACTCTAATTTATTTTTGACCTCATTTTTATTTTTCAAGTAAAAAACCGTCCGATAATGTGTGTAATCATCCTTGAACAATAAAAAATATTGGGACCCGCCCAGAGAAATTTTTTCAAACGGTCCGCATAAATCTGCATAAATTAACTCTCCGGTTTTACCCGATGTAGTCGAACGACTCTTAAATGGCTTTCTCGTTTGCTTCCCAATAACACAATCATCGCAAAAAAACTGGTTCCAATCACCGCTTACATTTATATTATGTTTTAGCAAACAAGATTTTACGTACTGTTTACATTGATGCCCTAGTCGTTCATGCCAAAGTTGAATGGAATCCGCGATTGCCGCATTCACTTCCATTTGTCCGTTACCTTGCTCGGTCAATGTCATGTCGTCGGCTATTTGTTGTACAATCTCAATGTTCATATTGTATAACCCGTTTTTGCGTTCACCAGTGCAAACGACCTTATTGTTTTTCAAAAAAATACACTTTTTACTATCTGATTCCAACTTCAAACCTTTATCTAATGCTTTGCCCGTACTAAATAAATTATACTTTAAATTTGGTACATATAACACATTAGACAAATAATTTGTATTCATGTTATTTCCCACATAACATATTATGTTAATATTTCCCGAACCTTCTGCCTGTAAATTTGTACCATCGCCAATCCTTATTTCCACTGGCGACCTGAATTTTTTATAGTTCACAAACCACTCTCTGTTGCTTGTCATGTGTTCAGTAGCTCCTGAATCCAAATACCATTGATTCTCTTTGCGATCAGTAACCAAAGATTCACTATAGAACGCTTGACCTGTTAAACTTGTACTTGGCGAATCTGATTTCGCCTCACCCTGATCCTTCTGGTACTTTTGATACTTCTTGCAGTCTTTCTTGAGATGACCTAGTTTCTTGCACCAAAAACAGGGACCTATCTTTTTAGTATTATTATTACTAAAATTACGTTCATTACCAACATTACCACCATTCTTCTTAAAAAATTTCTTTTGAAATCTTTTGACAGTCAAAGCATTGGATTCCTCTGCTTCAACCTCTGAACCTCCTTGAGACATTCTCGATTCTTCTATTAACAACCGAGATGTAAGTTCATTTAAATTTTTACTTGCTTGAGGTACACTGTCCCATGCACTGTAAAAATGTTTATAAGATGGCGGTAAAGTCATAAGAATTTTAGTTAGCAACATATTGTCAGAGATTTTCTCTCCCGATAGAGCGAGTTGGTTTTGAAGATTCTGTAGTTTGCTGATATGCGTCGAAATGTCATCTGTAGGCTCTTTTACATAACTGAAAAATTTATTTTGTAATAAATGTATACCTGCTTCAGATTTTTGCTCGTAGATACTTAATAATTTGTTCCACATATCATATGCTGTACTACAATTTAGCAAATATTGTAACGGTCCATTTTCCAATGACGTGACGATTAATCTTTGACATTTACTATCAGCCCTTGACCACGCTATTCGTTCTAACTGAAACCTTTTCTTGGCATCCTCTTCTTTCTCGGAGGTTGCTATTGTATATACTGGCTTTTTATAATCTCCTGTAATTATACCGCTTACCTCAAATGAATTAATTATTACCTTCATTTGAAATTTCCAAAGTGTCCAGCCTTCCGAGTTACTCAGCTTTGTAATCTTCAGTGACTCGTCCATAGTTAAAAGATAACGTACTTAAAAATAGTACTTACTGAACAATTGGAATAAGTGAATTTTAACTACATAAAATACTTAGCCTTCTGATACTCCACTGTTGTGCCTGAGACTATGTGTCTGGGCCAATAACCTATTGCGATATACGCCTGTATATCTTGGTGGAAGTTAGTATTTAAGTAGAAAATAAAACACAACAATAATATGTTTAACACAATACTATTAAATATAAAAACACACACAGTATAGAGAATAATAATATATACAACGTACGTTTCAATTATAACAGCAGCCGTAATAGAATGGTAAATCCAACACCTTAATACTATGTCTTATATACTATACAATCTAGGTTACAGACGTAATTGGTCCTTGTATAAACAACTTAAATATTACTCATGATTTCATCAGTGTACACATATAATACCATATAAGGTTATATAATAATTATTACTTATCCATGACCCAAATAAACAATATTAATTATATTCAATAAAATCAATAAAAATAGTTATAATTATAACATGTCTATTAATTGGACACTGCTTTTCGATGGGATAAAAATTAACTAATAGTAAATAACTGTCCTGTTTTTTTCTTGTAGTGTTCATACAGTCGGTTTTTTTATTTTAGATTACATTTATATTAAATCAAATAAACACACAAACAAACTGAATTTTAAACAGTTTATGAAAACGAAGGTATTAGAGATATCAACAAAACCGACGTTTAACTAACCCTAATAATTCAAACGTGAATATTTATGCAAAAAAATTATTTATAAACTAATTGATCTAACTGAACAATTAAAAAATAATCGTCATAATGCATTACAATTTTTTTTAGAAATCACATATTTTCAAATGTGAAATGCTTATAAACTATAAAGGCTACGGCTTCTTTGATTAATGTTATAAATGAAACTATAAATATTTTATTAAAAACAAATATCTCCACGTGCGCATTTAAATTAATATACAGGTAGCTATAGCCGGTCAAGTGTTTTACCTAAAGAAAAAAAAAATCGTGTTTTCGAGTTGAGGCCAAGGCGAAAATCCGACAAACTATACTTTGTTAAAAATTAATGTTGTAAAATTGTTGTTTAATTTTAAACTAGTTTTCCCAATTATTGCCGATGTGCGAAATTATAAAAAAAAACCTTGTAACAACTAAAATAATCTATACATGATCATATCATTAATGAATCACCCTGTATACACATATACAACCTGTGGGATTTTGAAGAGACCCCTAATTTTTTTAATATATTCCACCAACTTTTACGTTTTCTTAATTTTCAAACACAGCAGATATACCTACCTACTTTTACCTTCACTATTTTAAATACTTTTTTTGCCGATACAAGTATCCTAGCACCTGTCGCTGATCTCTTAATCGCAAGTTACTTTTTCCATTATTATATTATGGTATGCAAAACTGGGGCTGTGCCGCTCATCCAACAACCACCAAATTCAGTCGTTCAATCTAATCATATCCCCAGATAATCCACCAAGAAGGTTAAAAATAAAAAGGTGCAGAGACATCCTTTGAATAAAAGACTTCAAAAGTTGTCAAGTAAAATGTTTTTGGGTTCTGTGATGGCGAATTTTATATAAGTTTTCAATTTTATTCAGCCAGAAAAAACTTAAGTAAAAAATAAATTAAAATCTAAAACTGGTACTCGAGTAACAAAACTTAATATTATCATTCTGAACAGATCTACATAAAATCGTTTGTAATGATTTGATACATTTTTTTTTTTTAAGATTTTAGGTGTTTTTGTTAAAATATACGAAATCTGGGAAAAACACATTTTTTCGGCAATTAAAGAAAAACTGTTGTCCCGAATTTTCACTTCGTTAATATGTTATAGACGCATATGAGTTCTAACTACTAAAAAATGTTCAACTTAAAGGTATTAAAATTATGGCTAAGAAACCCCAAAACAAAAAAATTTGCACCCTTCCTAGAGGGATGGGAAATGGGTATAATTTAAATTTGATACAACTGACGTGTGTGGGCATAGCACATAAATATTCCTTATAAAATTCAACTCAATCCTACTCTTTTTTTGAAATTATAGCCAGTAAAAGTTCTAACTTAAAAACTTGTACGGTTTTTTTTAACTATGAAGAAGTACATATACGCAGATGACATCATAATCACTGGAAGTACTTGAGCAAAAGTTCAAATAAATCAGAAGAAATAAATGAAGGCAAGTAAAAATATGAGTCTAGTAGTTAATGCAGAAAAGACAAAATACATGGTAGTAACAAGAGGATCAGAGGATAGCTCCAACCTTAAAGTAGAAAATATTGAATTCGAACAAGTTAAAGAATTTAAGTACCTTGAAGTAACTCTAAACAACAAAAATATTATGCACGAAGAAATAAATGTGAGGCTGAATGCAGCAAATCGACGTTTTATTTTGCAATGGAGACCCTCTTTAAATTAAAAAATGTCAAAGAAAAACTTTATGTAAGCTACATGAGACCAGTACTGACTCATGTACCACGTGGGTCACAACTAAAGATGATGAAATAAACTAAGGAGATTTGAAAGGAAAATCTTAAGAAGAATACATAGTCCAGTATTTAATACCGAAACCGAACAATGGGAATTGGGATCGAATGCACAACTGGAAAACCTATACAAAAAGGAAAATATTGTACAATTTATTAAAAGTATAAGAATGCAATGGGCCGGACATGCGTGGCGAGCAGACGGAAGCCTAATAAAAGAAATAATGACTTGGACGTTAGCGGGGAGGAGTCCAAGGGGAAGACCCCGAAGAATATAAATAGACAGCATAAATGATATATGGAATGCGGTAGCCCAAGAAGTTGGGACGGATTGGCAAGTTGACACGGCCTGCAAGTGCATGTTTCCGTTATTAGCGATTAAATGTGCGCCCGGTCGTGTTATCAACTGTCCACCGTCTCACCGCAGGTGGGAACGATAAACTACTATATCGGCCCGAGCCGGCCGTCGGTGTATGAAGAGGTCCGGGGGGTGTCATCTTTACAGCGAAACACGGCGGCGATGACCACTGTAGTCAATCCGATAATCAGTTATTAATTTAACATTGGTCCGGTTTGCCATCCGCCGCCGTCCCGCGTATTCAAGTTTTTCCACGTTTTTTTCTAAGTAGAAAATAAAATTAAAAAAACCTTAACTTTTTTAAATTCGGTTTTTTATTTCTATTTTCTTTTACCCCCCTTTTTCTACCGTGTCAAATTTGGCTCCCCGCTGAGGAAAAAGTCCCGGTGTTCAGCGAAACCAGGTAGGATTATTTTGGCCGCTGTTTTACTGAGAAAAAATGTTACACTCGATTTAAATAATATTTAATTTACTTAAATTGTCAAAATATTTATTCGTGTAAATTTTGTTTTTTTTTTCCATCCTACTAGTGTAGTATTTACAACGAATATATACCTAGTTAGGCCACACACGTGACGTGCTAGTACCGGCGTACAATATACAGGTTAGGATTTTAGTAACGTTCACCTTGTTATTGTTATTGTAACGCATATCACACCCGCGTCCCGGTACCGTCCACCATACGACTAAGTTGAAAGTTACCAAATAACGATCACTGTTGGAAAATAAATTCACTTTCTTCGCATAATATTCTCACTAAATAACATAAATTTATATTTATTTATTTTTTTTTTTTTCCTTCTCCGGCCATTTATTAAATAGTAACCCGCACGGCCGAACGGATATTTGACTTACGCTAATTACTTCGGTTAAAAACGTACCAAATTGACGATTAAGCATATTTGCGAATAGTTACTACTTTTTTTTTAAGTGAAACCGGTTGAATGAAAATTAAAATATTGAAGGAAGAATTAAGGTTTATATAATTTTTTTTTAAATTTATATAAACAAACAACACCTTATTTGGTTACTACTTTCAAGCAGCGTATGACGAACAAAAAAAAAATAAGTAATAACAATTCTTTTGTTTTTCTCTTAAACGTTCCGGTTATTTGTCATTAGTTAAAAAAAAAAAAAAGTCAAAGATAGGAAACAAATTTAACTTTTTTTTTCGGACGTGTAGTGACTGTATTGGTATTTGTATACTGGATTATATTTGAATCGCCAATACCCGCTCACCCCTACAGTTTTTTTTCTTTTCTCCTCTTTTTCTTAATATATATATATATATATATTTTTTTTTCTTTTCTTTTAGTTTGCTTTACAGTAAAATAATATTTAAATCAATTAATTATATATATATATAATCAATTTTTTTTTTCTCTCTTTCTGTTGTTTATACTAACAGCAAATAAAACATCAACACAACGCATACATATATCAAAATTTTAATTTTATTTAATTCATTTTGTTTTTTTTTAATTTTCATTTGTCAAAAAAAAAATAAAAAAATCGGAAATGGAGAAAACATTAGATCAAATGTCGGTTACCGAAATCAGACGCGAATGCGCTTACCGAAACCTGCCGTATACCGCTAGCCGTAACGACCTACAGTGTGTACTAGAGAATGTGATTAGGGACGGAGGCTGTGATCCGTCCACCACCCTTCTACCACCTCGGCCCCCGATTGTTGATAATGCTTTAAATAATATTAATAGTTCTGTCAACCCGAGACCGATAGGCGAGTTAGAAGCGCAACAGGTACACAATGTAGAAGACAATAGGAATAGTGATGTCCAACAGGACCCACTAGACCTAACCTACGGCGACCTCGAATATGAGGACTCCCGCCGCCCACTCACTCCCACAAACACATACCGAGCTAGCGCGCCGAATGACCAATTCCCTGACCTTCACACAATTCACTACATACGCTCAGCTAGTGAAGAGATAGGAGCAATTAGGCAAAACATTCGGACGCAAACTTCTATAGGGAATCTGGAACTAAGGATAACCGCTCTTGAAACCGCTTTGTCACGGGTCTTAACTAATCAAACAAACATTTTTAATAAAATTTCAAGTATTGAACAGGACGTCCAAACGGTTAGGTCAACAAACTGTAGTAGTTTTAGGCCAGTAGTACCTACTGTAACGGTAGAAGATAGGGCCACTCCCACCGCTAATTTGAACGTAAATAGAACTCGTATCGATAGTCAGCCCGCCTCACTCCATGATAGGTTATTACAAACCGAAGAGGAGATCAGGCGAACGGTTAGTCCCCAGCTGACTTTATACGATACGACCTCATTACACCAGTTAGGGAGCAAAGGGACAGCACAGGCCCCTCTAAATAGTACAAGCTGGGACCTAAACTCTAATACAGTCAATAATCGTTTGTATGACTCACAACCCTATAGCTACTCTGTACGACATACGGAAAATGATAGTCGCCCTACGAGTCGACCCAACCGTACCGTACAGTTCGAAAACGATTTTAACGATTCGTCTAGCACTAGGGTAGGGAACCAATCATTACTTATCCCATTTAATGACCTAAAAGCTGCAAGAGCGTCACTTTCTGAGTTTTCTGGTACAAAAGAGGAGGACCCGACACGATTTGTGGCAAATTCCGAATGTATTTTGCGTGAAGCAAAAATACATCCAGCCGCATGGGTTAGAGCAGTCGAACCCCAATTAACGGGAACGGCAGCTGCATGGTGGAGAACGGTTAAGGCTCTAGATATGTCTTGGCCTGAATTTAAAGGCGAGTTAGCCGAAAGGTTCAACTGCCCTGACATCCAGTCCCGTCTCCGTGCCGAAATTGTGTCAGTTCGACAAGGTCCACACCAACGACTGACCGATTTTGTCATGGAGAAAAACCAATTATCCCGTCGAATTCAAACAGGTCTCTCCGAACCGCAAATAGTTAGTACTATTGTAGGGCTCATGAGAGACGAATTTAGAATACATGCTAGGCTCCAACACCCCGCGTCGTTCACAGACCTTAGGCGAATAGCTGCAGTCTTAGATAGCTCTTCGTACTCCATACAAGAGACCCAAGACGCAGCACCGCCGAGGGACTTGAAGAAGTCCTATTACCCACCTACTAAGTCAAAACCAGTTGACTTAGCAAAACACTCTGGGGCCCACTCGGTAAACAACACAAACCGAAAGCCACCTCTCCCCTGTAAGCATTGCAAGGGACCTCACTGGAACAGTGAATGTCCTACAAAGCCCTCGGGAAACGGCCCCAAACCCCGCGGATCTTAGTCCAGTCCACGGGTCACCACACACATTCCGACGACCGCCCACTAGTCCCTTTACCTCTTATACTCAGCTCTGATAATTCAGTAAATGAATCAACTGGCATTAAAGTAAACGAATATAGACTAGTAGACGACCTCGACACTTCTCGAAATTTATTCATGACACAAAGTACACCATTAGACCTAGTTAGAACAAAAAGCAATAACCATTTACTCGAACTGTCACCACCAATCACATCATCACCTCACCAAGTTAGCCCTAGCTCTGATATTCTTGACCAAAGAACAACTAGCGACTCAACTCACCCAAACATAGTTCGAGAAAATTGGTTAGAGCCCAACAATCTACTAGAAAACCTAAATGACGTTACAACCCCAATCTGTATCGAAGACCGATGTGTTCCACCTAAAAACGCACCGGGCTCCGAACAGAACAACACTAGCTTCGACATACACAATGACTTTGATCATAAGAGTATAGAGAACAGCGAAAATACAGGTACGAATGAAACAAGACAGGACACTCGAATTGTTTTTCATTATGAAAAACCCGAGTGCTCTGGACTTGCATCCGTACGAACGGTATTAAATAGAAACCCTAACACAATACCAACTCCATGTATAGAGTTAGAATTCGATTCTGGTTTCGTCACTGCTCTTCTTGATTCTCAAGCACAAAAGTCGTATGTTAGGCCGGAAATTTCGAGAAAATTCGGGAAAACATTTATAGGACTAAATTCATTAGTTCGAATGGCAGACGGGCACACTCAAACAACCAGTGGCCACGCCGCATTCGTCGCTAGAGTCGCAGAAGTACAAATTAAATTTAATGCTTCGATTCTAGACAACCTGTACTGCGATATCCTATTAGGGCACGATTTCCTTGTAGAAAACGAAGTCGCTTGGGATTACTCCGCAGGTACAATCTACTTAGGGACCTCCAAACGAACATCCGTTTGTTGGGCAGCCACTAAGACAACAAGGGGACCCAAAAAGTTAGATTTTTCTGAAATCCAAATTTCGGGCGATCCTATGACTCAAAACCAACTAACAGAAGTCATCACCAGATATTCTGAGGTTTTCGATGGTTCAATAGGCCGCACGAAGCTGATAGATCATGAAATTCGACTTAGGGACCACACCCCCATCGCTCTAAACCCATACCCTTATCCGGCTGCAAAAACAAAACATCATAAACGATATGATAAGGGATATGGAGGAGCAAGGCCTAGTAGAACCGAGCACATCGCCCTGGGCCGCTCCTATAGTCCTTGCAAAGAAAAAAGATGGTTCGCCACGCCTTTGTATTGACTATAGACGACTAAACGAGTTAACGGAATCTGATGCCTACCCCATGCCAAACTTAAATGACATGATAAGGAATATGAGGGGCGCAAAGATCTTTAGTATACTAGACCTTAAATCTGGATACTTTCAAGTATCGTTGAACCCCAATTCTAGAAAGTACTCAGCTTTCCGTACTCGCAAAGGTCTCTACCAGTTCAGAGTTCTTCCTTTCGGTTTAAAGAATTCCCCCATGACGTTTGTTAGGCTCATGAACGAAGTGTTAAGAGGGTACATAGATGATTTTGTTCAAGTTTATCTCGACGATATAGTAATATATTCAGATAACCTTAGCAACCATTTAAACCACTTAGCTAAAGTCCTTGAACGTCTGAGCAGACATGGACTGACATGCCACCCCAAGAAATGTAGACTAGGGACAACCGAAATCTCTTTTCTTGGACATTTAGTGGATGCAGAGGGAATACAAAAACAACCCGAAAAACTCTCAGCTATTAGGGACTTCCCAACTCCCCGCAAAATTAAGGAGCTTCGTAGGTTCTTAGGCGTTTGTAATTGGTATAGCCAGTTTGTAGATAACTATGCTGATACAATTGCACCCCTAACACAACTGCTAAAAAAAGGTGAAAAGTGGAAATGGTCAGGTAACGAACAGAACGCTTTTGAAAACATTAAAAAGGCCCTGTACGACTCCCCAAAACTAAGCTCTCCCGACTACAGTAAAACATTCCACCTCCAAACTGATGCTAGCGAAATAGGCGTTGGAGCTGTTCTCTTCCAAAGGGGTGACAGCCCGGAGGAAAGACAGGTCATTGCCTACGCAAGCAAAAAGTTGAGCGAGACACAAAAGCGTTATACTGCAGTCGAAAGAGAGTGTTTAGCTATAATTTGGGCAGTCGATAAGTTCCGCCCCTACTTAGAAACAGCACCTTTCGAACTCCTTACTGATAACTCGGCGTTGACTTGGCTGCATAAGACCAAAGACCAAAAGTCTAAACTAACCAGATGGGCGTTACAACTAAGTAACTTGGATTTCCGAACGATACACGTGCCAGGGCGCCTTAATCAAGCACCTGACATGTTATCCCGGTACCCATCTGATGGTCCGCCAGTCAACGAAGACCAACTCGATGAAAACCTACTAGGAGTACCTTCACTAAAAACACAAAAAAACAATTCACATGGTACCCCTGATAGACTCTTTTCATTGACACAACAAGAGGTAGAACAAATCGATACACCTATTTCCGAAGAGGTTTTGAAAGCTTGGCAATCAGATGATCTATATGTTAGCTCCATAAAAGAAAACATATCCTCTGACTGTCCAGCCAACAATACCAGAAGGTCAAAAGCACTAAAAAAATCATTCATCTTAAATAATGGCCTTCTCCGGAAACATATCGAAAATTGCTCCTCCTCGTTGCCCCCAATCGTAATACCACTTGACAAAATCCAACAAATCATCTGGTGGTATCATGACCACACTCTAGCCAGTCATCCAGGCTGGAAAGAGACTTTCAGGGCCGTACGACTTAGGTTTTACTGGAAAGGTTTGAAAGAGGATATTAGGAAATACGTAGGTGCATGTCACATATGTGCCTGTACTAAACCTCTGAACGCAAAACCAGAGAATCCCCTCAAACCTAGGAAACCCCGACAACCCTGGGAAGTCATCAGTATAGATCTTATGGGCCCCTATCCAAGAACAGGTAGGGGTAAAACATGCATACTGGTGGTCACCGATTGCTTTAGCCGATGGGTCGAAGCCTACCCGCTAGGTACGGCCACCGCTAATGTAATCATTCAAACTCTCGAACGCGAGTTCTTTTCACGTTTCGGGTACCCTCGAGTGTGCCTTAGTGACAACGGGACTCAGTTCACTTCGAAAGAAATGCTCAGAGCACTCGACCGATGGGGGCGGAGGGGTGGACTACTCCGGTGTTCCACCCACGAGCTAACCCCGTCGAACGTCGCAACCAAGAGCTGAAGAAAGGACTACGTGCACACCTCGTGGACGAAAGTCATCGCTCTTGGGACACTAAGCTATCGTCGATACTCTTCGCTATTCAGAATAGACTGAACGAGGCTACAGGTTTCCCACCGTCGGCTCTGGTACTCGGCAGAGAAGCCAGACGGCCCGGCGATTGGGCCCTATCTGAACCTCCCGTATTCCCGTGGTGGAATCAACCGCGAGGGCAAGAGACAGTTGCCTTTGAAAATCACGAAAAAATCAAACCAGTCACCCGATTAAATCAAATTTTCGACTGGTGACTGGGTGTATTACAAGGCTCATCATTTATCGAACGCTGACAAAGGTTTCCATGCGGGGTTCGCGCCGAAATGGCTAGGACCTGTCCGACTGGCGGAACGCTTGAGCTCAGGTGTTTACCTCACTGACCAGCGACCACCCCGGAAACTTCACGTTTCGTGTCTGAAATCGTCTCATCTGGTGGGTAAGGAGGACCTTAACAGGCCTCATTAGCTCATTGCAGAAGATATTGAGACTGCGTCAATTAATATTTTGTACAATTTTCAGTATGTCTCAATCAACCAGACCGAACAACAGCAGCAACCTCCTGCAAATCATGGTGCAGCACCACCTTCGTGGGCAACAGCTGCTGCAGTCGTTTGGGGCGACCATACCCAACTCAACCTTAACGCCCGAGCAAGTGCTCACAGCTCCCCAAAGCGAGCTACAGAAGCACCCCGCTTTGTGGGCGGCCTTCACCCGTGGGTGGCAAGCCTGCATGATCAGCGTCCCGGCACCACCTCCACTAATCAATCAGCCGCCAACGCGACCTACGGCGCGTCAGCCCACGCCCTACGCTGGCAGGTCCCCGTGGCCACAAACTGCGCCACGCCACATGACGCCTAAGGGCGCCTCCAACTTTTTGGCAACACCATCCAACTCCGCCGTCCAGAACACTGGAGCTGTGTCCACGGCAAACCAGTCTGCCGGAGCTCCGACCACAGTCAGCACTGAACTAGACAACAACACGGTATCGGCGAGACGGAAGAGGATGATCCGTCTCAACGAGTACCGAAAGGCGATGAGGAAGGTGAAGCGGGAAGAAAGGAGTCGGATATCCCAGCAACATCGGTTGGAGAAACCAACGCCACAGACCGACTCAGGGAAGACCTCGGCGAAGAGGCAACCAATCCCCACACCGAGGACACATGCCCCGGTAACACCAACGGCAGAGGAGGAAGAGGATGCAGTGATGGACGTCACCGTCGATGGTCAAGTTGACCATACGATCGAGGAAATCGACATCTTCCTCCAACCACCGTCAGACACCACCTCCTAACTTCTTTCCTTTCCCTGTCCCCTCCTTCTCAGTTCTACTACGCCCGCCCTTGACCACCAGGTCACCGGTGCGATGCGAGTGCTCTGATGGCCCGCTTGCCTGAAAAGGTTTCAGCGATGTCACTCGAGGAGATGTGAAAGACAGGGAGGAACAGACACCGATTAAGTTCACCGGTTGGACCGTTTAGTGGGGGAGGGTTGACACGGCCTGCAAGTGCATGTTTCCGTTATTAGCGATTAAATGTGCGCCCGGTCGTGTTATCAACTGTCCACCGTCTCACCGCAGGTGGGAACGATAAACTACTATATCGGCCCGAGCCGGCCGTCGGTGTATGAAGAGGTCCGGGGGGTGTCATCTTTACAGCGAAACACGGCGGCGATGACCACTGTAGGCAATCCGATAATCAGTTATTAATTTAACATTGGTCCGGTTTGCCATCCGCCGCCGTCCCGCGTATTCAAGTTTCTCCACGTTTTTTTCTAAGTAGAAAATA